>NC_080042.1:9838510-9861010 GCF_012489685.1 Lotus japonicus
CCAAAAAGAAAGTTTCGACCTCGAAACTTAAGGGTCAGTAAAAAGTTCTGGATACTGTTCCTTGATCTTTTCCTTCAGCTCCCACGTTGCATCGCCGGTGTCCTTGTTCCAAATAACCTTCACTAACTCGATCTCTTTACCCCTCAACTGCTTTACCCTTGTGTCACCAATGCTGATTGGCGGTGTCTCGAAAGACAAGTTATCCTTCAACTCAATGTCATCCAGCTCGATGACGTGCGTCGGATCAGCAATATACTTCCGCAGTTGTGACACATGGAATACATCGTGAACGTTTGATAGAAAAGGCGGTAGTGCGATCTGGTAAGCTACCGGTCCTACACGACGAGTAATCTGATAAGGTCCAATGAACTTTGGCGTCAGCTTTCTTGACTGATTGCTCGACCAACTCCTGTAGTCTGGGTAACTCGCAAAAAACACATGATCCCCTTCTTCAAATTCCAGGGTTCTGGCCTTTGATCTGCATAGCTCTTCGTCTACTCTGAGAAGCCTTCATCTTCTCCCTGATCTGTTTAATCTTCTCAGTTGTCTGTTGCAGAAGTTCCGGTCTACTAACAAATTCTCTCCATCCTGATACCAACATAAAGGTGTTCTACACTTGCGGCCATACAATGCCTCATACGGTGCCATACCTATGGTCGTATGGAAACTGTTGTTATATGTGAATTCAATCAGTGGCAATAGGGTGTCCCAACTGCCCTTATTGGTCTAACACGCAAGCTCGTAGCAAATCCTCCAATGTTTGGATAGTTCTCTCAGTTTGCCCATCAGTCTGTGGATGATAACAGAGCTTAATCTCAGCCTCGTTCCCAAAGCCTCATGAAGAGCTCCCCACAGATGTGAAGTAAACTTCGGGTCTCTATCGGAAACGATACTTGTTGGCACTCCATGAAGTCGCACAATCTCAGCTATATAAATCTCTGATAGCTTGTCCACATTGTACGTAGTTCTCACCGGTATGAAATGAGCCGACTTAGTCAGTCGATCCACGATTACCCAAATCGAGTCATATCCTCTTTGAGTTCTTGGTAACGCCACGACGAAATCCATCGATATGCTATCCCATTTCCATTGAGGTACATCCAAGCTTTGTAGCATACCCGCAGATTTCTGATGTTCCACCTTCGCCTTTTGACAGGTCAAACATGCAGCTACGTATTCTGCCACTTGTCTTTTCATTCCTGGCCACCAAAATTCACCTTCAAGTCCTGGTGCATCTTTTTCATTCCAGGGTGAATACTCAGCTTACTTTTGTGACCTTCGTCCAGTATCAACCTCCTTAGGTCAGGGTTATTGGGTACGCAAACTCTACCCTTACACCGTAGGATATTGTCACTTCCTACCTTAAATTCCGGGTCCTTACCCTGAATTACCAAATTCCTTTTTCCGAGTAAAAATTCATCTTGTAACTGTTGGTCTCGGATTTCTTCCATCAATCCATTGGTAATCCTGATCATCCCGAACCTCAGTTCTCCCTCGGATACTCTTACGTCCAAACTCAAATCTCGGAATTGTTCCAGCAGTTGTAGCTCCTTCACCATCATTGACGAGATATGCATTTTCCTGCTCAATGCATCAGCAACAACATTAGCTTTTCCAGGATGGTACTGTAAGGTAAAATCGTAATCCTTGAGAAACTCCATCCAACGTCGTTGTCTCATGTTCAACTCCTTCTGGTCAAACAAGTACTTCAAGCTCTTGTGATCGCTAAATATGGTGAAATTGCATCCATATAAGTGATGTCTCCAGATCTTCAACGAAAACACAATGGCAGCAAGTTCTAAGTCATGAGTCGGATAGTTCTTCTCATGAGTCTTCAGTTGTCGTGAAGCATAAGCCACCACTTTCCGATGCTGCATCAGCACACATCCCAAACCTTGATGCGAAGCATCACAGTACACTTCATACGGTTCCTCTGGTTGCGGTAAGACGAGTACAGGTGACGTCGTCAAACGTTCCTTCATTGTCTGAAAGCTAGTTTCGCACGCTTCGGTCCATGCAAAAGGTTGATCCTTTCTCGTAAGTTGAGTCAAGGGTCCAACGATCTTGGCGAAATTCTCAATGAAGCGACGATAGTACCCCGCCAAACCGACAAAACTCCTGATCTCAGTCACGGTCTTTGGCCGTTCCCATGACAACACCGTCTCTACCTTTGCTGGATCCACAGCTATACCTTCTTTAGAAATCACATGGCCCAAGAATTTTACCTCTTCGAGCCAAAATTCACACTTAGAAGGGTTGGCGTACAACTTTGTCTCTCTCAACACTTGTAAAACCTGACGCAAGTGCCCTTCATGATCTTCAGCGTTCTTTGAGTAGATCAGAATGTCGTCGATAAACACCACGACGAATCGATCCAAGAACGGATGGAATGTCCTGTTCATGTAATCCATGAAGATAGCAGGTGCGTTTGTCACCCCAAATGGCATCACTAGATACTCATAGTGTCCATAACGAGTCCGGAATGCCGTCTTCTGGATATCCTCAGTCTTTACTCTAATTTGATGGTAACCCGACTTCAGGTCTATCTTTGAGAATATCGCAGCTCCTCGTAGTTGATCCATCAAATCATCAATTCTGGGTAGCGGATACCTATTCTTGACGGTTACTTTGTTCAGTTGTCGATAGTCGACACAAAGTCTAGATTTCCCATCCTTCTTCTTCACCAATAAGACGGGTGCTCCCCAAGGTGAAACGCTTGGTCGGATGAATCCTTTCGACAGAAGATCCTCAAGTTGAGACTTCAACTCCACCAATTCCGCAGGTGCCATCCGATATGGTGCAATCGAAATCGGTCCTGTTCCCGGTACGATGTCAATAGCAAACTCAATGTCGCGTACAGGCGGCAAACCAGGTACATCGACAGGAAAAACATCCGCGAAGTCCCTCACAACTGGAATATTACTCACTTCCGAATTTCCTTTACTCTCCAAGCTCAACAAAACTGAATACTCTTGAGATCCTTCATTCAGAGAGACATTAATATGATTGGCGGATAGATACTCGGAAAGGTCCGAGTCAGGAAATACCACTCTCTTTCGGCTACAGTCCAGAAGACAATGGTAGTGAGACAACCAGTCCATCCCTAGGATAACATCTAGGTTCTTGAGAGTTAGGCACACTAGGTTAGCATGGTAAACTTTATCCCTATAGGTTACTGGGCAATACATGCATGCAGTATTGGCAAGCAGAGTTTTGGCAGGTGTGGTAACTATAAGATCGAAACTCAAAGCAGTAACGGGAAGTTTTAATCTAGTAGCACATTCCCTAGAGATAAAAGAGTGCGTTGCTCCGGAATCAAAAAGTACAGTTAGGAGATTACCGTCAATCTCGCAACCTCCCCTGATCAGACCATCAACATCTTCAGCTTCTTCACCATCCATGGTGTAGACTCTTGCCTTGGCAGCAGGACGCTTCCCACGAGCAGTGTTTACAGCGGGTTCTGTCTTAGGTGCTCTGCATTGAGCAGCAGTATGCCCCAACTTGTTACAGTTAAAGCATTTGGGCCTCATGTCAGTACAAGCATTGGCATAGTGCCCAGGCTGCCCACATCTGTAACAGGTCATCTCCCTGTTCACAGTCTGACCTCCAGAACCTCCAGCAGTACCCACCATGGGCCTATAAGATCCTGAAGCAATTCCTCTACCTGCAGGACGTTGATACGGCTTCCTACTCTGAAATCTCCCTCTGCCTTGAAAATTTTGAGAGCCCGACCTCATCGGCCCTCCTGTCCCAACACGGTTCAGTCTCCTGTTCTTCATTATCTCCACCTCAGTGGCTTTCTCAACCAAAGTCTGAAAACGAGTGATCCCCAACGGTTTCACCGAGTCTTCAATATCGGGCCTCAGCCCATTCACAAAGCGCTTGCACATGTAGGGTTCATCGACCCCATTGCGGAAGAATCGAAAGTGCTTGGCCAACGATTCCAGCTTGGCAGCATATTCCGGGATGGACATGCTACCCTGACGAAGTGTCAGGAATTGCGACTCACGCTCGTCCCGCGCACTATCTGGAAAATACTTTTCCAGAAAAGCAGCACGAAACGAAGTCCAGTTCACTTCCAGGTTGTTTGCTTCCATCATTCCTCTGGCGCCTCTCCACCAGTACTCAGCATCACCCAACAGTAGAAAGGTTGCCATTCCCACCTTGGCCCCCTCAGCAGTCTGCAATACACCGAAGATCTTTTCAATCTCCTGGATCCAGAGATCCGCTTTGTCCGGGTCCGTACCCCCCGAGAACTTAGGTGGATCCTGTCTCCTAAAATCATTCAGGCCTCTGTTCTGATCCATTGTCACTTCCCTCTGGCGTTGGTGCTGATCACGTGCCTCCTCAGCAGCACGCCTCATAGCATTATCGTTTGCCTGTGCAGTCACAGCTTGGGCCATAGTGGCCATCATCTCAGCTAGTTGGTTAGCGTTCACCATGTTCTGCTAAATTAACAACCAGTTAGTGCTCATCATAAGATAGCATCCAAAATAACTATACAATATGATTAAGCAATAACTTCAAACAATTCTAAGCGAAAAATCGCTTGGCAGACAATCAATTTTTACTCTTCGCAGAGTCACACAACCTAGCACAGAAGACCTATTCCCCAAAGACTCCCGAAAGACTCGACTAAGCTCTGATACCACAAATGTAACACCCCGATTTCGGTGGCGTCACTTTAGTAACCAAAAGAAAATACTCTAAGCGGAAAAACGTGAATTATTTTTTTTCGACAATGTAACTAAAGACAGAAAGCAATAAAACTCCCCAACAAAAGATAAAAGGAACTACTATACAACTATATATACATGCCTCGTGTCGGGTGACAGAAAAGAGTAACGCCCGAAGGCAATATGTACAGTCCAAAATAAAGATACTGTGTCCGCAACACTAACCTACAAAAACTGAGAGCAAGTTGGCCCAGCGGCCTAAGAAAAGACCCCCCTAAATCCAACCAGCTCTCTGCGATCTCCATAGGAAACCACACAAAAGCTACCGGTAGGAAAACTACCCGATCCCCAAAAACGGAAGCATGACGGTCAGAGCATCGACACAACTCCTACACTATCCCTACCCGAGGAGCCCACACTAGCACTCGATCCTACATGCTAGCGCGGTCGTCATCCGAATCTGCATCCAGGACGACTAGGTCGACGTACTCAGCACTGCCCTCTCTGTCCACCCTAATGCGCTCCCGCACTGGACTCTCGGGCTCGGGGCCCGGAACGAGATCCGCAACGACAGCAGCAGCAGTAGACGGACTAGACTCCGTCGAAGCCCCACCTACTGGCAACTCCCCAGAAGGGTCCTCATCATCTGAAGGAGATGGTGGCGGTGGAGGTACTCCCAAGCCGGGTCCACAGTGTACTCCTGGAGGCAGGTTGAAGCTCACTATGTGCCTCCTCATCACTCCCTCCGTCAAGCGTCCGAATCGATCGACACGGTCCTCCATGATCCGACCGGTGTAGGTCGCACGGTGGCCCTCGGGATCGACCACCCATGCACCTGGGTCGTCTTGGTCAAGCATCTCGTACCTGGTCCCCCCTGACGGGCTGACCATGGTAAACCAATCCCCCATACTCATCTGACAAATGGCGTAGTCCGCCCAAACACACACAGCAGACGCGAGGGTCAACTCCAAAGAATTATATAATTAATAAAACCAGATATAATTATAGGATAATAAATACTAGCCTCTCAGGCTTATAAGTTTTGGGATAGCTTCCTAGGGTTGCATGTATCACAATAAATATAAATAGCCATAAAGACAAGTAGCATGCCTCAAAAATAGGATAAACAGTTACCAATCACACTCAGCAACTAAGTTAGCATGTATGTTGCATGAAATGCAATGCTGGGTAACAAAATGCATTCCGGAAGAAGGATGGACATCAACGAGACGGCCCTAACACCAGCCACGGTGGGTACCTTCCTGCTCGCGTGTCTCTTACACCACACAAAAGTAGTCAGATCAGCAGTGAACCCGTAGGTCTGCCATTCCGTCTGCTACTGAGGACCACCGTAGTGTCCTAAATATGGAAATCCGGGTCTTATGACCATTTTGGAATCCACCGAGGTCCGGTATCACGCCGTGTATTAACCTCAAAATGAGTGCATGAATGCAAGTGATTAGCCAAACAACGTCTCCGACCTCACCCGACACGTCGCCACGTGTTCTAGATTAACTTAAAGTCTCTAAAAGAATACCCTAAGGTAAATGTCGATTCTGCGACAAAATACAATTAATCATAAACAAAAGAGTGCAGCCACTCACGACAACTCTTCGAGTCATCAATGCTCTCACGAAGTCTCACGCTTCTGTGGAGTCTCACACATTCACAAAGTCTCACGCTTCAGTGAAGTTTTATGCTTTCACAAGGTCTCACGCCTCAGTGAATTTACACACTTGCACGAAGTCTCACGCTTCAATGAAGTTTCATGCTGTTCACGAGGTCTCACGCCTCAGTGAAGATCCATGCTTTCCACAAGGTCTCACGCCTCAGTGGAGTATCACGCATTCACAAGGTCTCACACCTCCGTGAAGCTTCTCGGCTCATCCCTTGGATGGCTAAACAAACTGCTCCCAGAGCGAATGAGTATCAACATACCCAAAACTCGAAATCTTCCCAACACTTGGATCCGACGACACTTCTCATTTTCCAAAACTAAACTTCAATCCAAAGCTTGCATCCGAGATTGTTATCTTTATTTAAAGGTTTAGAGGTTGTTTAATATCTTATGAATTTCTTTATAAAAATAGCTCTTTTTAGTCTTATCGTATTCCCTATGAGTTCAAAGTTCCCATAAACCCAAGTAATTCCCTGAGAAGGTCTCGATCCATTGGAGCATGACAAGGTCCAAACTCCGTTCGTCCTTTTTAAAACTCTCTCAAAATCTCATAAAAATTCGGCATGACCTGCCCGCAATCCTCACTTTTCAGAATCTCAGGTACAAGTGTAATAGCATCATTGAAACAGCTCAACCAAAAGACATATACAGCATATTCCAACACATCCTAAGTTAACCATGTAGCACATAGCATGTGAATCATTTAGCACACAATATCATGGCATCAAGTACTCAACAAGTTCGGCCGAAGCCTCAGAAATCATTTCAGACATTTAGCAATTAGGTGCATAACACATAAATCAAGTCGAATTTCATCGACACCTAAAGCATTATCTAGTAATTCAGAGAGTAGCCCTCACCGGTGGGTCTTCCAGCTTCCTCCTCCAAATGTTCTTCAAGCTCTTCTCCTTGGTTTCTTGGAATCTCCTCAAACGAACCTTAAGCAAAAATCACAGAAATCAACACCAAGAGTCAGAAACTCAGCAATCAAAGAGTCCTAGGGTTACACAGTACACTACTACCTCCGTGGTACGACATTCTAACGCGTTAAGACAAGTTTTCGAAAAATCGGATTCTCCTCCCCCCTTGATATAGCTCTCGGCCACTTTCCTTAATTGGGAGGGTCGATTTTTCTTCGATCAAACTTGGTTCCTAGGTTAACATAAGCCGTAACTAAGACGGTTCTAGGCTCGGAAAAATTTTCGGATCGAAAACTGATATAGGGGTAGTTTGGTCATTATTTTTAGCTCAGAATTTCAAAATTGGATTTTTGAAAAACAAATTGGATGGGGACGTCCACAACGACGTTTATGACGACAAATCCTACTAGCACTAAGCCAAGTCGATAGATTAGAGCGTAAAGGTTGCGACTTTGGCGAAAAATGGGTATTTAGGGTAGAAATTGATCCCGGCGGCATTTCGTCGACATTTGACAAAATCTAATCCGCAGAACACGCTCAGGAGCATGCAGGGAAGAAGTTTAGACGCTGAAATCAACTGATTTGAACAGTTTTTCAAAAACCTCAAAATTTTGAACTCAGAAAGTCGCAGGAGAAATGGACAGAAACGACGATTCGAAGGAGAGTATAGATTACCTACCTCGAGGTCTTCGATTAGTGACGAACGGTGAAGCAAACGGGCAAGAAACGACGAAGATCCGGATCTCTCTCTCTCTCTAGGAACTCGCGGTTTTGGAGGGGTGGGGAAATTGGGTTTTGTGAAAAAAATCTAATTTTTCAACTATTTATAGGTTTTGGAAAAAACGAAAAAATGATTTTTTTGCGATTCCGATTTTTCCTGCGCGTTCCTCTGCGCATTCTAAGATAGGTTCTGGCGACAGAATTCCAGAACTCAAAATAGAATTCTTGGAATTAAACCAAAAGATCCAAAATCGGCATAAGTCGGTGTAAGTCGGTTTATCCCGAAAAACTACTTTTTGCAGTGATCGTCGGATGAGAAAACTTCCTTCTGAAGAAAGATTAGGAATGATGAGAGAAGTAGGAGAACGCGGGTGGAATCTTCATTTGAGTTTCCGGATAGAAAAAGTCTTCATCGTCTGTCGATCTTAGGTTTTTCGAACTATCAGGGATTCCGTTTCGGCAAACTTCCGAGAATTGGAATTTGACGTTCGTACATTCCAGGATTTCGCATCGAAATGGTTGTTTAAGGACGGAAAAGAGAAGTTCTAACATTTCTCTGAGGATTTTTGGAATTAGTTTCCATCGTGTCCTAAAGCGTAAATTAACTATACACTAATACCTTCGACCTAGGATTAAGCGTATGTTAGTCGTGCTATAACTCTTTCGGTTTTTCGATACATTCTTGGACTTTTCCTGAACCTCTTTCCTTCCCAAATTTATCTTAATCAAATAACTTATTTATTTTATTCACTTATCCAAAACGTTAAAACTTGGGCCTTACAGAAACCTTGGAATTTCACGTGGAATCCTGAGATTTCCTAGCTTTCCACGTGAAACCTTGGAATTTCACGTGGAATCCTGAGTTTTCCAAGCTTTTCACGTGGAACTTGGCCAATTTCACGTGGAATGTTGAGACTTCCTTCCTTTCCACGTGAAACCTGGGCTATTTCACGTGGAAACTTGAGTTTTCCACGTGAAACCTTGGAATTTCACGTGGAATCCTGAGATTTCCTAGCTTTTCACGTGGAAACTTGAGTTTTTCACGTGGAATGTTGAGATTTCCTTCCTTTCCACGTGAAACCTGGGCTATTTCACGTGGAAACTTGAGTTTTCCACGTGAAACCTTGGAATTTCACGTGGAATCCTGAGTTTTCCAAGCTTTTCACGTGGAACTTGGCCAATTTCACGTGGAATGTTGAGATTTTCTTCCTTTCCACGTGAAACCTGGGCTATTTCACGTGGAAACTTGAGTTTTCCACGTGAAACCTTGGAATTTCACGTGGAATCCTGAGATTTCCTAGCTTTCCACGTGAAACCTTGGAATTTCACGTGGAATCCTGAGTTTTCCAAGCTTTTCACGTGGAACTTGGCCAATTTCACGTGGAATGTTGAGACTTCCTTCCTTTCCACGTGAAACCTGGGCTATTTCACGTGGAAACTTGAGTTTTCCACGTGAAACCTTGGAATTTCACGTGGAATCCTGAGATTTCCTAGCTTTTCACGTGGAAACTTGAGTTTTTCACGTGGAATGTTGAGATTTCCTTCCTTTCCACGTGAAACCTGGGCTATTTCACGTGGAAACTTGAGTTTTCCACGTGAAACCTTGGAATTTCACGTGGAATCCTGAGTTTTCCAAGCTTTTCACGTGGAACTTGGCCAATTTCACGTGGAATGTTGAGATTTCCTTCCTTTCCACGTGAAACCTGGGCTATTTCACGTGGAAACTTGAGTTTTCCACGTGAAACCTTGGAATTTCACGTGGAATCCTGAGATTTCCTAGCTTTCCACGTGAAACCTTGGAATTTCACGTGGAATCCTGAGATTTCCAAGCTTTTCACGTGGAACTTGGCCAATTTCACGTGGAATGTTGAGATTTCCTTCCTTTCCACGTGAAACCTGGGCTATTTCACGTGGAAACTTGAGTTTTCCACGTGAAACCTTGGAATTTCACGTGGAATCCTGAGATTTCCAAGCTTTTCACGTGGAAACTTGAGTTTTTCCCGTGGAATGTTGACATTTCCTTCCTTTCCACGTGAAACCTGGGCTATTTCACGTGGAAACTTGAGTTTTCCACGTGAAACCTTGGAATTTCACGTGGAATCCTGAGATTTCCAAGCTTTTCACGTGGAAACTTGAGTTTTTCACGTGGAATGTTGAGATTTCCTTCCTTTCCACGTGAAACCTGGGCTATTTCACGTGGAAACTTGAGTTTTCCACGTGAAACCTTGGAATTTCACGTGGAATCCTGATTTTTCCAAGCTTTTCACGTGGAACGTGGCCAATTTCACGTGGAATGTTGAGTTTTCCACATGAAACCTTGGCAATTTCACCTGGAATCTTGAGATTTGTAAGACCCGGATTTTCGGAACAAGTTAATTTCCGACTCACGCGTAGAATCAGTGTAAACGTGACAGGAGTTTGTTGTTTGAGAAAGATCAATGAAGAAGAAAGTTCAGGAATTGCTTGAGGTATGTTGCGTCGTCGCTGTAGGAATTAGTGCGAGTTGTCTGCACACCTGCCTTATGGCGAGCGTGTCCAGAATAGGCTATTTCGCTCTTAAAGCAACGTTTTGAGTGAGATTTCGAACTCTCGGAAAATTTAAAGATTCTCTTTATTTTTCCATCGACCAGCGTTTCATTTCGGAACTCTGGACTGTACGCACGATAGGTTTCACTTTTCGGATGTCCGCCGACGCTAATTTCTTTGCTTCGAAACCCTATTTTCGAGCAATGGATGAAGACTTTTTCTATTCGGGACTTCTAACGAAGATTCCGTCCGCGTTGCCAGACTTGTTTCGACGTTTCCAATCTTTCTTCAGTTGGAAGTTTTGTCGTTTGAGCATCACAGCAAAAAGTAGTTTTTCGGGGCAGATTAACCGACACCGCTTTTGAGATTTTCGATATCGTTTTTCCCATATCATAGATATTTGTTTTGAGTTCTGGATTTCTGACGCCAGAATCTCTCTTAGAATTTCTCGGTGATCGTGCTGCAAAAATCGGAATCGCGAAATTTTCATTTTCCCGCGATTTCACCCGCCTATAAATAGCGCGAAAAAGCAAAATCCTCTCATTTTCTTTCCATTTGTGGCTGATTTCGTGGGGAGCAAGGGGGGAGGGGATTTCCGCGAAAACTTGACCAATCTTCGTGCAGTTCGTCCCTACTTCTAGGTATCAAGGTAACTAACACGATTCCTACCTCTGATTGTTGTTTCTGTTGCGTTTCTGAAGTCGTTTCTGTGCTCTAAGTTTTGAGCTTTTTCTAAAATTGTCCGATTTCTCTGATTTCTTGCTTGGGTTATGTTCCTTATGTTCCCCTGAGTCTAAAACCTCTGTCAGTAAACTCTGATTGCGATTCAGTTGTCCAGGATCTGAAAAATTGACTCAAAACTCTTTTTGTCTCACATTTCGAAACTTTATTGTCGAAAAGACTTAATCTGACTTCGTGCCTTTAGGATTTGTTGTCACGGATGTCATGAGGATCGTTGCTGTCAAATTTGTTTTCAGAACTGATGACTTTGAAGTTTTGAGCCTTTATTTTGGACCAAAATGCCCCTGCGTAGTCGTATTCCGGCCCGATTGTCCGAAAATTGTTCTGACAGTTTCTTTGCCTTAGTTTTACCCTAAAACTACCTTGTGAATTGATTTGATCAAAGAAAAAGAGTCGAAGCCCTTTTTCCTTTGAGGCCGTGGACTATTTCCTTTAGGGGGGAGTTTTTCGGTTTCGAAAACTTGTCTTTTCGTACCTGATTGTCCTATTCTGAAGCTTTAATGCTTTGTCTATCGTTTATGTATTGTATTGCGATCGAACTAATCGATTTTGTTTGGATTCTGCTTTGTTTTTCTCCGAGGTTCAGTTGAGGGAACTTTGGAAGACTCAGAGCAATTGTTTGAGGAGAACTTTGTTTGCGAAGCTGGAACAGCTCGAGGTTAGGGCAACTTGCTATATTTAGCTATGATTGCATGATAGGCGTCGATAAACTAGACCTATGCTTTATCTGATGTTGTATATGATGATGATTTCTTGTTATGATTGTTTCATAACTTATGATATTGATGATGTGTTGAATTGAGCGTTTTGACGCAACTTCGGAGTGGGGGTTCATTGATCTGGTAATCTTTGATATTTCGGGTTGGATGAACAACCCTAGGCAAGTTCAAATGTGGGGTTTGAGACTTAGCCATTTGTTGGGATTCGTTGGAATTCCTAGACTTTCCCCGGGAAATGTATTTTGGGTGGTTGACTTTTGGAAACTTAGAATGATAGAGCTTTGAAAAACTAAAGACTTGGGAAACTTAGACTTTGAGAAATAAACTCATAACTTGACTAATTCGAATTGAAACAATTTTTATTAACGTTTAAGCATAGGAGAACTGAAGGGGAAAATATTTACGAAAGGCGGGGAAAAGTTGACTTATGTTGTGGGTTTGGAGAGTTTGGAATTGGGGAAAGCCACTGAGGTGAGCTATGGTGATGATTGAAAGTCACCGAGTACTCTAGTACTCCTGGTAGTGTTGTTCGAGTCGTGTCGTATTGACCGGCACAGACTCTGGGTTTTGTTTGTGGGTTTTGTGGTGGGAGTTGTGTTGTATTGACCGACACTAACTCCAAGTCGTGTTGTATTGACCGACACTGACTCTGGTTTTGATAATCATATTGCACACGTGCATATACGCGATGAAGTGCCAAGCAGAGTACTTCGGTATAACAGGAAGTAACGATCAGCCATGCAGAGTTGAATCGGTCCTGACTATATCTGGCACAACAGGAGGTAACGATCATCCATGTAGAGTTGCATCGTGCCTGTTGATGTTCGGCATAGCAAGCAGAAATGGTCAAACCATGTAGAGTTTGTATCGTCTTGACTATAGCCAAAGGTGATAAGCGACGCCCGAGCAGAAATGGTTAAACACGAGGCCAGTGTTACGACCGTCTCGAGGTGCCCAGCCTATAAGTGGCAATACCGTTGGTTTGTCCCGTCGCCAAGCAGAGTGACGTCGTTGATTTGTTCCGTCGCCAAGCAGAGTGACGTTGTTGATTTGTTCCGTCGCCAAGCAGAGTGACGTTGTTGTTTTGTTCCGTCGCCAAGCAGAGTGACGTTGTTGTTCTGTCCCGTCGCCAAGCAGAGTTACGTTATTCGGATATGTGTCAGCATATTCTGCACTGGCACACAATGCATCTTATTATGACTGAATTGTGTAAGAGATTTGATAACATGCTATGTATAAACCTTAGGGTAAGCAGTGCATAACTTATATGTATATATACAACATATATATATACCCCCTTTATCGCATGTTGATTGTATATCTATTGTATTCTGTAAGTTGACCCTAGCGCCTTGGCTTTGTTTGTATGTTTGTGCTTGGGCGGTCGGCCTGCTGCCAGGCGTCCGTCAGCCGGTTCGTGATGATTCGTTGTGCGGGAAAGACCCGGAGCGGAACGACTATTACTGAAGCTTTCGACGAGGACCCGGACTTCATGACTGTTCGAGGGAGGGTCGATGATAGTAGTGTGGGTTATGGGTGGTTAGAGCCTTTTGAGTTAGTTGTTACTGTAATAGCTCTGATTCGTCATTCATATTTTGGGACAGGGTAGGTTCCCGACGCATGGCTTTTGTGTGGTTCTCTTACTGAGGGATCACAGTGAGTCAGTCGGACCATAGGGGTCTTTGCTTAGGCCATTTTGAGGCCGACTTCCTCCTAGTGGTTTGTAATTATGATTTTCTCACTCACCCATCTGGATCTGTAACTATTTGCCTACGGGCACACTACTTTGGAGTCACTGCGAGTGCGCGTGACGGGAGAGTGCAGCTGAGGTGGTACATGTGTATATATTTGTATATTGGTTAGTTAGTGTTGGGGTTATGTCTTTATTTCTCTATTGCTTGATTTAAAAGGAATCAAACGAAAAAAAAATTACCTGTTTTCCGCGTAAAGTTTACTTTTGGTTACTAAAGTGACACCTGGAAAACGGGGTGTTACAAGATTTCCTAGCTTTCCACGTGAAACCTTGGCTATTTCACGTGGAATGTTGAGTTTTCCATCCTTACCACGTGAAACCTGGGCCATTTCACGTGGAATGTTGAGATTTCTGATCTTTCCACGTGAAACCTTGGCTATTTCACGTGGAATGTTGAGTTTTCCAAGCTTTTCACGTGAAACTTGACCAATTTCACGTGAAAACTTGGCAATTTCACGTCCAATGTTGAGAGTTCCTTCCTTACCACTTGAAACCTCGCCCATTTCACATGCACTTGAGCTTTACTAACTTTCATCAAGAAAACTATAGTTTATATAGGTTTCATCGTGGAACTTGGGGCAATTTCACATGGAACGAAGGGAGCTCGTGAATTTCAAGATAAATGTGTACTCAAAAGCCTGTGTGAAACTATCTCTGTGATTTCATGTAGTGATTTCATGTATTACTCTGTGGCTTCATGAATCTCCATCACTAACTTCACTTGGATTCAGTTTTATATGTTTCACCTTGCAAGCATTCAAGGTTGAGAACCATCAAATCCACACCCATGAGGGTTGGTTTAGGGTTTCCTAGCCTCAAATGACCCATACACAAAGAAGTTGTGTTAATATGAATTAGGGGAGGGACGAATCGAAGCGACAAGGGCTGAATCTCAGTGGATCGTGGCAGCAAGGCCACTCTGCCACTTACAATACCCCGTCGCGTATTTAAGTCGTCTGCAAAGGATTCTACCCGCCGCTCGATGGGAATTGCGCTTCAAGGCGTCCCGCAAGGTGCATCCACCTAACGGGTGTCGCCAACGGCACGTGCCTTTGGGGAGCATAAGCTCCCTACTACTGGTCGGCAAACAAACAGCGGGCGCACGCATCGCTCTAGCCCGGATTCTGACTTAGAGGCGTTCAGTCATAATCCAACGCACGGTAGCTTCGCGCCACTGGCTTTTCAACCAAGCGCGTTGACCAATTGTGCGAATCAACGGTTCCTCTCGTACTAGGTTGAATTACTATTGCGACACTATCATCAGTAGGGTAAAACTAACCTGTCTCACGACAGTCTAAACCCAGCTCACGTTCCCTATTGGTGGGTGAACAATCCAACTGTGAGACCCAAGATTTTAAGCTTAGAATAAATTAGTGAAATTCCTTATTAACGAATAAGTTCGATGTATCGTGAAGGGAAACCTGAACAAGAGTTTATTGGATGAAATAAATTTATGAAGGAGAAGGTTCAGGAAAAGTTCAAGGATTGTATCAAAACCGATAAAAGTATAGCACGACTAACATTCGCCTAATCTTAGGTCAAAGACACTAGTAAATAGCTAATTTACACTTTAGGACGCGATGGAAACTAATTCCAAAAATCTTCAGAGAAATGTTAGAATTTCTCTTATTCGTCAGTAAACAAGTATTTCGATGCGAAACCCTGGAATGTACGAACGTCAAATTCCAATTCTCGGAAGTTTGCCGAAACGGAATCCCTGATAGTTCAAAAACCCTAAAATCGACGGACGATGAAGACTTTTTCTATTCGGAGCTTCAAATAAAGATTTCATCCGTGCATGCCCACTCTAATCGACGTTCCGAATCTTTCTTCAGAAGGAAGTTTCTGCATCCGAGGTCAAAAGCATAAAGTGCATTTTTAAGCCGGTAAACATTAAAAACAAGCCTCGAAAACCAAAAATCATACTGATATTTCTTTGGAGAATTAGAAGATTCAGCGGGAAGAATATCGTGTCTAAAATACGTTGGAATCAGTAGGAAAAATCGGAATCGCGAAATTCTCATTTTTCTGCATTTCCCATTTCCTATATATAGTATGAAAAATGAAAAAAAAACAAAAAAATTCACAAACACACACACACGGCCGAGGGGTGCAAGGAGGAAAAAGGAAGAAGTTGATTTTCGTCGTTTCTTGCCCGATTGCTTCACCGTTCGTTGCTAATCGAAGACATCGAGGTATAGTTACTATCCCTCACTTCTGATCGTCAGATCTGTCGACTTTTTCTATGTTTTTCTGAGCTCAAAGTTTGGAGCTTTTTGTAAAACTGTCCAAATAAGCTGATTTTGGTGTCTAAACTTAATGCCCACGTGCTCTAGAGCATGAATATCCAGTTGTTTTCGACTGAATCCTGTCGAATCGTCGCAGAGGTCAAGTTTTCTGAAAATACCCATTTTCTGACAGAGGTTCCGCTTTTTGGATCAAAAACTCTCGACTGAGCTTAGCTTCAGTAGGATTAGTTGTTATAAATGTCGTTAGGATCGAGCTCATCAAATTTGTTTTTCGAAATTCTGATTTTGAGTTTCCGAGCTAAAAATAATGACCAAAATACCCCTGCGACAATTTTCGACCCGATAATTTTTCTGAGAGTTTCCCTGGCCTAGATATCGCCTAAGAATACCTAGGGATTGATTTAGATCGAAGAAAAAGTTCGAAAACCCTATTTTCTATAGTGGCCGAAACCTATTTGCTTGGGTACCGTGTCCAAAAATAATTTTTGAGTCTCTATGACCTGAGCCATTGCGTAGCTCTTTCAATTGTGGAAATTTTGGCGCCGGTTTCGTGTCATTCCGAGTTCTGTAGCTCAAGTTATGCACGTTTTAGCGAATAAAGTGTTTTTGTACAAAACCTGAATCGAGTCAAAACTCATCCATTCGGGGAAAGCCCTTCCTTTCGTGCCTAAATGTTGTACTCTGAAGTTTCTTGAGCTTTGTCGAACATTAGTTAGGATTGTTTCGACTGTATCGACTTGTGTTGATTCATTATTGCTTTGTTTGCTCAAAGGTTCAATTGTGGAAACCTTGGGATTGACTGAACAAGCTTGTGAGGGAGACCTACACCGCGAGACTGGAACAACTCGAGGTTAGGGCAACTTACTTACTAGCTATTACTTTATAGGCGTCAATGAATTCGACTTGAATATTGCTTGAATGTTGTTTATCGCTTTGAACTGGAAAACGTTTTCTGAGAGGCTTCGGCCGTTTACTGGTTTCTGTCTTATCGCTTTTTAGTGGACATGACAGGGTTATGTTTTGCAGCACTGCATTAATGTTTCATCGCTCAATAGAGCTTGATTTATTTGTGTTTAAGATTAAAATGTGCTGACTGTATTCGTGCATTTAATGCGACTTTCGGAGTGTGGATTACACTTATCTTCGTCATGGCAATGACGGGTTTGTTTTGGGAATGTTTGATAGGTCGAACCAAGGTTCGAGCCTTTATTGTTTTAGGAATCGAGACCTTCCCGGGGAATTACTTGGGTTTATTGGGATCTATTACTTATAGAGTTTTGAAACAAACGAAATCAGAACTTGATTTGTAAATGAAATTCATAATACACTAATCAAAGATAGAACACATTTTAAATAATGATGATAACCTCTTGGAAAAGACTTAGGATGTGAAAATGGTTTGGAAAACGGGAAGGGTCGACAATCTAAGTGTGAGGAAAACTTTGAGTGCGATAGCACCTTTTGTTCCTTTAGTGGTTTATCTAGCCATCCAAAGGATGAGCCTGGGATGATTGGAAAGCCCCCAAGTGCGAGTGCACCATCTTTGCTCATTGAGCAGCCTTTCGCCATCGAGCTGATGAGCCTGAGTAAATTGAAAAGTCACTGAGTGCGAGCAGCATTCTCCTTGTTCGTTGAACAGTCTATTCGACCATCGAGCTGGTGAGTCAAAGTAACTTGAAAAGTCACTGAATGCCAGATGCATTCTTTTGCTCGTTGAGCAGTTTGTTTGGCCATCGTGACGGTGAGCCCAAGTGACTAGTAAAGTTACCAAATGCGATTAGCACTTCTTTGTTTACCTTAGAGTATTGTAGAGACAATGTACTCTAGCTAGACACGCGTGCCTTGGTGAGGACGATTCGTTGTTTGGCTAACCATATTGCATTCATGCATACATTTCTTGGAAAGTGTGCTGCTTTCCGAAGGACGATCTCAGATCGGACTTCAACGGAGCTTGATGCCCCAAATGGAGCTAGCTGCTTCACAAGAGCGTGCTGCTTCCCAGGAGCGTGCTGCTTCATAAAAGCGAGATGCTTTAGCGAAGCGAGGTGCTTGGCTTGTCCCATCCATCGAGATGGTGACATTTTATCCGGATCATCTTTTGAGCATGACATTGCACTGGCACGCCATGCACCTAACCATACTTGTGAATGTTATTGTGATTTGTTGTTGATAAACATCGTTATATATATCTTGATGATTTTATGTTGATAAACATGCTATGTATCAACCTTAGGGTAGGCAATACATGACTTATAAGTATATATACAACATATATATATACCCCCTTTATCACATGTTGTTTGTATTATCTATTTTATTCCGTGAGTTGACCCTAGCGCCTTGGCTTTGTGTGTATGTTTGTGTTTGGGCGGTCGGCCTGCTGCCAGGCGTCCGTCAGCCAGTTCATGATGATTCGTTGTGCGGGAAAGACCCGGAGCGTAATGACTATTACTGAAGCTTTCGACGAGGACCCGGACTTCAGGCCTGATCGAGGAAGGGTCGATGAAAGTAGTGTGGGTTATGGGTGGTTAGAGTCTTTGAGATGGTTGTTAGAGTCATAGCTCTGATTGTCATTCCTTATTTTGGGGCAGGGCAGGTCCCCGACTATTAGGTTTTCATGTGATTCCCTTCCATGAGGATCACAGGGAGTTTGTCGGACGTAGGAAGTCTTTTGAGGCCGTTTTGGGCCGACTTACTTTCGTTGGAGGACTGTACTCAGAATACTTAACCTTTGTTTTAGTTTGTACATATTTGCCCACGGACACTACCTTTCCGTCACTGGAGGTCACTCGTGACGATGTTTAGTTGCAGCGAGGGCTGTGCTTGTATTGTATATTAATCGCGATTGGGTTGAGTCTTTATTTCGACAAGTCTTTTTATTTAAACAAAACAAAAAAAAATACCTGCTTTTTCCGCTTTATTTTATTTTGAGTTACTAAAGTGACGCCACCGAAATCGGGGTGTTACATTGTGGTATCAGAGCTTGTCGAGTCTTTCGGGAGTCTTTGGGGAATAGGTCTTCTGTGCTAGGTTGTGTGACTCTGCAAAGAGTGAAAATTGATTGTCTGCCGAGCGATTTTTCGCTTAGAATTGATTGAAGTTAGTGCTTAATCATATTGTATAGTTATGTTAGATGCTATCTTATGATTAGTACTAACTGTTTGTTTGACTAAACAGAACATGGTGAACATGAACCAACTCGCTGGGGCAATGACTGCTATGGCCCAGGCAATGACAAATCAAACTGCGGAGAACGCTCAGTGGCGTGCTGACAAGGCTGAACGTGAGCGTCATAAGCGTGAGAGGGAGGTAGCCCTAGACCAGAATAGGGGGCTGACTGATTTCAGGCGACAGGATCCGCCCAAGTTCACGGGTGGGACTGACCCAGACAGAGCGGACCTATGGATCCAAGAGATTGAAAAGATTTTTGGGGTACTGCATACCGCCGAAGGGGCTAAGGTGGGCCTGGCAACTTATCTGCTGCTGGGCGATGCTGAGTACTGGTGGAGGGGTACCAGAGGAATGATGGAAGCAAATAATGTGGAAGTGAACTGGGCTTCATTTCGTGCTGCTTTTCTGGAGAAGTATTTTCCAGATAGTGCCCGTGACGAGCGTGAGGCACAGTTTCTGACTCTTCGTCAGGGTAGCATGTCCATTCCGGAATATGCTGCTAAGCTGGAATCGTTGGCCAAACACTTTCGATTCTTCCGCAATGGGGTCGATGAACCCTACATGTGCAAACGCTTTGTGAATGGGCTGAGGCCTGACATTGAGGACTCAGTGAAACCGTTGGGAATCATGCGCTTCCAGTCCTTGGTTGAGAAAGCCACAGAAGTGGAGTTAATGAAGAACAAGAGGTTGAATCGTGCTGGAACTGGAGGACCAGTAAGGTCAGGTCCTCAGAATTATAAAGGAAGAGGTAAATTCAAACAGAGGAGGCCGTATCAGCATCCAGAGGGGAGAAGTTTTACCCCAAGATCTTATAAGCCTTTGACTACTGCCACTCCTGGGGTAGGAAGTCAATCAGCACACCCAGAGGTGACATGTTTCAGGTGTGGAAAGAATGGACACTATGCTAATGCATGTCTGAACCAAGGGCCTCGATGTTTCAATTGCAACCAGCCAGGGCATGTGGCCGTCGATTGTAGGGCACACAAGGTGGAGCCAACTATTAATGCTGTGAAAGGAAAGCGCCCTGCTGCTGGAGGAAGAGTTTATATCATGGACTGTGAAGGAACTGAAGGTGCTAATGGGCTAATCAGAGGAGAGCGTAAGAACGATGGTAACCTTCTAACCATCCTTTCTCATTTTAGTACAATACGCTCCAATACTCTCGTAGCACACGCAACGTACCTATTTTACTTATATTGTTTAAGCTTTGACCTTATAGTTATTACACCTATTAAGACTTTATTTGACGGTTACTCGTGTTTAAACTATAGAAGTTACATGAGGTTTAGAATAACACGTTAAGCCTAGAAAGTAGTCTTGCACCGATGCGTTTAACAAGAAGCTAGAAGCTGAAGGATGAATCTCAGAGAGATTCCGTATGGATAGTATACGTATGATGTCGAGAGTGTGTAGTTCCGTAGCGGCATCATTGAGGATTTAATATCAGGGTAATTGAAACTACTGGATGTTAGGAACTCATCGACTGTTCCAGTGGGCTTTTCTAAATCTTCACCTTCGATGTATTAGGCCTGATCAACTTAATATTGAGGGGGTGATATTCGGAATCAGAACTGGCAATGGACTTTGATAGATGGATTGGTAAGGTTGATTTGATTGGATCGAGGATTAGTTGAGTTGGGAGGTAAAGTTCGTGTGAAGTATTTGTTTGCTTGCGAAGGAGTTATAGTTTTAAGAAAAGGATATTCATTTAAGAAGTATTGAAGAATTAAAGGACATTTGAGGTCCAAACTTGGTGAAAGTTTAGGTTTAAGTCTATAATTCTTGCCTTAAGTGTTTAGGACTCAAAGTTTGTCAGGTCTTGAAACGAGAGACTAAGTATCGGATTGATTGGAGGACGATCTAGTTACAAAAATAAAGAGTTAGTATTAAGATGAATACTTGAGGTTGTTGTATGTGGACAAATTTCTTAGAGTCTAAGAATGAATGGAGCTTTGTTATGGATTTCGATGTTGCATGCTAGGGTAGCAAGTGAATTTCACTAAGTTAAGTGAGGATCTTAGGGTTAAGATTGACCTTGGGAGGTGAAAATCATGTTCGAATAGGAGAGTTAGTGGTGTTAGCATTAACGATTGTAGTTAAACCTCAGAATGTTGAGGGATCGGATGATAAAATGACTAGTTAAGTTTCCCGAAGTAAGTTATGATTTGATCTTCTAGGGAATAAGTTCGGATTTGGGGGAAGTGTTAAGGATTTTAGGTAATTGTAAAGTGGGTTGTGAATAAGTGAAGGTTGGTTTTATGGTTTGAGTAAGGGAAGTCTCGAAAAAGGGGAGGTGACAATGATGGATTGTAAGATATTGATATGATGATTAGCTTATAAGTTGCTGATGAATGGATGTTCAAAAGGGATTGGGTCTAGCGATGCACAAGGTATCAAGACTCAAGTCGAGTTTTAATTTGAATGATGACTAAGTAGAAGATTGATTTCAGGGTGCGAATAAGGATAGTTACGAAGTTAGAGGTAATGATTAATGGACTAGTAGATTCCAAGGGAATTGTTCGTCTATGAGTTATAGAGCGATCGAGTTAAGTTTTGAAGCATGAGTGAAGATCACAAGGACAAGTTGAACATTCACTCTGGAATGGCAGAGGTGTACGAGTTTTAAGCAGAATATCGGACGAACGAAAGTAAATGAGCAAGTGGATAAGGCTGTGCAATTGTACGGAGTGCCAACCAATATTATTTCCAATACAGAACCGACACGAGTGGTCGAGCCGGACGACATAGAGCTGAAAGATGAACTGTCTTTCGAAAACGCCGCCAATTAGCATTGGTGACACAAGGATAAAACAGTTGAGGGGAATAGAGATTGTGTTGGTGACAATCATTTGGAACAAGGACATAGGCGATGCTACATGGGAGCTTAAGGAACAGATCGAAGAACAGTATCCGGAATTTCTACTGAACCGTAAGTTTCGAGGTCGAAACTTTCTTTTTGGAGGGTAGTAATGTGAGACCCAAGATTTTAAGCTTAGAATAAATTAGTGAAATTCCTTATTAACGAATAAGTTCGATGTATCGTGAAGGGAAACCTGAACAAGAGTTTATTGGATGAAATAAATTTATGAAGGAGAAGGTTCAGGAAAAGTTCAAGGATTGTATCAAAACCGATAAAAGTATAGCACGACTAACATTCGCCTAATCTTAGGTCAAAGACACTAGTAAATAGCTAATTTACACTTTAGGACGCGATGGAAACTACTTCCAAAAATCTTCAGAGAAATGTTAGAATTTCTCTTATTCGTCAGTAAACAAGTATTTCGATGCGAAACCCTGGAATGTACGAACGTCAAATTCCAATTCTCGGAAGTTTGCCGAAACGGAAT
>NC_080042.1:9871010-9876010 GCF_012489685.1 Lotus japonicus
AAAATCTCGGTCGGGACGCAATTTTTGATCGGGACATGAATTTTGAGTGATTTGATCCGTTTAATCACTCATTTGCCATGGAATGAGGTGAAAAGCTAGCCCGGGACGCTCAGGGGGGCATTCCATAGCATTTCTGAAAATTTCACGTTGGGCTGATTTTTCACCTGGATGCTCCCCCCTACTATAGGAAAACGCAACAATTCCACACTTGTACAAGATGATACCCTTTTTTTGAGGAGACATAAATTTAGTTTGGGCACCTAGAGGTCGAATTTGGACGTGATTTTTTGCAGGCATGCTTATAAAAATGAAACAAGATGGTTCCCAAAGTTTCATCAACTTCCAGCAAGGGATGGATTTAATATGAATTTTTTCTTGGGACGAAACCGAGAAAATCGGTAAAAATAGGAAAAGGTACCTTGAGGTTGAATTTTGGTCTGGATTTTTTTCTGTACATCAAGGATCATATCTCTAACATTCCCACAAAGTTTCATTACATATGCACACGGGGATTTTTTTATATGATTTTCCGACCGAAACGGGGGAAATCGGTAAAAATAGAAAACGGTACCTAGAGGTCGAATTTTGTTCTGGAATTTTTGGTGTACCTCAAGGAGCATATTTCCAACATTTCCACCAAATTTCATTGAATATGCACACGGGGATTTTGTTTTGCCACGTTTTTACCGAATCCGGTAACATGTTGGGCACCATGGCATGGCATTGACAAACCAACTTTTCATTGAGACTTGAGCTTTGCCCCTGGAAATTTGTTTTCCATGCATATTAGCCTAGGTTTCACGAGGGAGATTCATTCTTGGTGCATGAATTTGAAGGTGTGAAAAACGGTAGAAAGGGGGGGTTTTAATAACGTTTTCAGAACAAAACTTCCACCTTAAAGATTTTAACAAATCTTTCCAGAACTTAAGTGCTAAAGATAAGAGATAGAAAAGCACACAAGTATTTTATCCTGGTTCACTTGATAAATCCCTCAAGCTAATCCAGTCCACCCGTTAAGGTGATTTCTTCCTTCTTAGAATGAAGGCAATCCACTAATCAGATAATTGTTACAACTGCACTTGAAACCTACAAGTGACTAACAATACACTGACTTAGCTATCACTAAGATTCACTCTCTTAGTCTTCTCTAGGATCCGATCAACCTTGATCTCCTAAAGGAATCACCACTAAGATTCACTCTCTTAGTCTTCTTAAGGATACTGACCTACCCGGTCCCTTAAGGAAAATCAAACAACTGTTTGAGGTTGGTGTTTACAAAGGTTTGCTTCTAAATAAGCTGAGTGTAAACCAAATAAGAATAGATGAAGAAAGTAGAGGCTTGAATCTTTTCTTGTATTGCAGCTCTTGATTTCTCTCACACTGCTTTCCTCTTTTCTTCAGCCTTTTATAGTCCAAGGTGCAAAGGATATTTCTGTTGAGAGAATATGACCGTTGGAGGGCATTTCTGGAACTTCCAGAACCTGCTGTGGCTGAACCTTGGTAGGTAGGCTTTTCAGAATAGTACACTGCTCTTGTACTTCTTGATAGAGACATTTGCCTTTAACCAATGACTTCTGATCAGAGGAATGCTTCGTGTTGGAACTTGTGAAGCTTGGTGATCAGAGTCAGAGGGATGCTTGGATCCTCTGACCTTCGTAACTTCTGCTTCTGGACCTTCAGAGCTTCTGAACCTTCAGAGCCTCTGGTCCCTCAGAGCTTCTGGTCTTCAGATCTTCTGATCCTCAGATCTTCTGATCCTCTGATCCTCTGATCCTCTGATCTTCAGATCCTCTGATCTTCAGAACTTCTGACGAATATATCTTCTGGTGTCAGAATCAGAACCTGTTTGTCAAAACACTCAAGACA
This sequence comes from Lotus japonicus, assembly GCF_012489685.1. Lineage (NCBI taxonomy): Eukaryota > Viridiplantae > Streptophyta > Magnoliopsida > Fabales > Fabaceae > Lotus > Lotus japonicus. The sequence continues at coordinate 9,872,877 of NC_080042.1, forward strand.
AACATTAGAGTATCATAGTTGTTCATCCACAAATAAATACTTGTTATCATCAAAACATAGAGTTGTACCACATGACCAAATCTTGATCTTACAATCTCCCCCTTTTTGATGATGACAAAACCATGTATTTTGATGAACAACTCTAAACAAATAAACTGAATACACTCAGAGTATAAGGTATCAGAGTTAAAACTTATCCTGATGTGTATAGTTTATCTTGCTCCTTCTGAATCCAAGACTCGTGCTTGATTCTGAGCTAAGCTCCCCCTGAATCTAATACTTAATATCAATGTTAGTAATATCTAGATTCTGAGCTAAATAATATAGGAGTTGTCAAGATACTATAAGTTCTCCCCCTTTTTGTCATAAGCAAAAAGAATGAAGGTGGAAAAAAAATAGTAAGAGCATAAGACGAAATACTCCCCCTCAGAAGGAATACCAAGGGATACTTGGCTGCTGATTAGTATATCTTCTTATGAGAGCAGAAGTGTGGTTCTGGTGACATCTCCATTCTGGAAAAAATTCCATCTTCTGATGTTGTTGCTTCTGGTTCGTCAAGTTCTGAGTCTTTGTTTCTTTCTGAAACAGTCATGCTCATCTCTGCAAGCTTTTTCAGCTAGCTTTGACTTGACCAAATCTTACTCTACTGATGCCTCCAAGATTAACTTCACCTTCAGATTCAAGTTTTGGATCTTGGGACATATGCCTTTCTCCCGTCATGTGTTGCTTGCATCCACTGTCCAAGTTCCATGGTTGGAGTTTCGATGGACCTATTGAAGATATCTGCAACATATATAATCTTATCCCTAGGTACCCACTTTCTGGGTCCTTTCTTGTTAGTTAGCCCAGAAGTTCTGACAACTTTGGGTCTTTCAACAGGATAATATACAGGAATTTTTGCATGATATTTAGACATGGAGAAAGATCCCTTTATAAGAGGAGATTTAGCAGCTTCAGCAGGTACAGGGTCAGGCAATATGGTACCAGAGGGAACAAAGCATTCATACAAAGATTTAGCTTTAGACACAGAGGGCTCATTTCTAATTGGTTTAGAATACCCAATGCCACGCATTCCATTTCTGCTCACGCCATAGATCAATGAAGCCATCAAGCTTCTGTCGACGCTTTTAGCTAGGAATCTTTGAAAAGACTTTTCATACTTAGAATCATTTCTACAATCAGAGGCATCACAAGCAATAATTTCTTCTAACTTAGCAATCTGGTTCTTAAGCACAGAGTTAGAATTAACTAAAGCATGATTACTCACATTTAATTCAGAAATCTTTTTCTCATGTTCAACAGAGGTTCCAGAGGCAGCAGAGAAAGAATCAAATACCTCATTTTCATCGTCAGAGTCTGGATCTCCTTCTGATTCTGAGTCAGAGTCAACAACACCCTTTGACTCTGCTTCTTTGTCTTTGACAATAGCCATGAGTCCTTGGACTTCACCATCAGAGTCAACATCCTCTGACTCTGATTCATCAAAAGTCACCATCAGACTCTTCTTGGTCTTGAAATGCTTCTTTGACTTTTTGTCCTTTGATGAGCCTTTGAATTTGCTCTGCCTGTGCTTCCAGATGCAGTTGAGCTTTCTGGATATCAGAGTCAGCTCATCTTCATCAGAATCTTCAGAGGCTTCTTCAGATTCTTCTGCTTCTGCTTGGAGAGCCTTAGCCTTTTCAGATTTGGATTTCAAGGCTATAGACTTCTTCTTCTGATCCTGATGTTCAGCACGCTTTAGTTCATGACACTTCAGTATGTTTATGAGTTCTTCCAAACTCATCTGCTCAACATCTCTAGTTAGCTCCAAGGAAGTTATCAAAGGCATCCAGCTTTCCGGAAGACCTCTAAGGATCCTCATGACATGATCCGCAGTAGTGTAGCTATTGCTGAGGGGTCTTATTCCAGCAATAATCAACTGGAATCTGGAAAACATATCCTCAATGGATTCGTCAGGTTCCATTTGGAAGGATTCATATTTCTGGATCAAAGACAGTGCCTTTGATTCTTTCACTTTCTTGTTTCCTTCATGAGACATCTTCAAGGATTCAAAGATGCCCTTGGCGGAATCACGATCAGTAATTTTCTCATATTCTTCATATGAAATGGAACATTGCAGAATAGCTCTTGATCGGTGATGATCTCTGAACTCCTTCTTTTGATCTTCACTCATCTTCTCCCTTGGGATTTTTACACCATGTTCATCAACAGGAGGGGTGTAGCCATCAACAACAAAGTCCCAGAGATCAGGATCAAAGCCAAGAAAGAAGCTTTTGATTCTGTCTTTCCAGAAATCAAATCTCTGACCATCAAAGATAGGTGGTCTTGCACTGTATTGATATTTGCTTGTAGTAGTGGTGGAATCCATGAGTTTTTCACACTGGCCCGGATCTACTGAACACTGTTAAGTGTGGTAATCAGAACTTGCGCTCTGATACCAATTGTTCGATCAAGCGCTTACCACTACGCCAAAAGCAATTGCTGTTAGTGAGGGCGCAACTTTATTTCCTTATAGCACAGAGTCCTCAAGGGGCTGCGATGTTAAGCGCCATGGGGTGGGATGTTAAGCCCATCGAATCCTAAGGGTGACGCTGGATTAATAAATCCAACAATCTCCCCCCCAGTGTTAGCCGGGGGATTCGAACCCATGACCTTGCTCTGATACCACTTAAAGGTGTGAAAAACGGTAGAAAGGGGGGGTTTGAATAACGTTTTCAGAACAAAACTTCCACCTTAAAGATTTTAACAAATCTTTCCAGAACTTAAGTGCTAAAGATAAGAGATAGAAAAGCACACAAGTATTTTATCCTGGTTCACTTGATAAATCCCTCAAGCTAATCCAGTCCACCCGTTAAGGTGATTTCTTCCTTCTTAGAATGAAGGCAATCCACTAATCAGATAATTGTTACAACTGCACTTGAAACCTACAAGTGACTAACAATACACTGACTTAGCTATCACTAAGATTCACTCTCTTAGTCTTCTCTAGGATCCGATCAACCTTGATCTCCTAAAGGAATCACCACTAAGATTCACTCTCTTAGTCTTCTTAAGGATACTGACCTACCCGGTCCCTTAAGGAAAATCAAACAACTGTTTGAGGTTGGTGTTTACAAAGGTTTGCTTCTAAATAA
>NC_080042.1:9903787-9914314 GCF_012489685.1 Lotus japonicus
TGGAGGATTGTGCTAAGAGAGAATGAGAATGAGAGAGAGAGTGCTGAATTTCATGTGTTATTTAATCAAATGAGCCAAAAGTCCTTTACACTTGATAACTACCCCCTATTTATAGAGCTTGGGTACTACCTATTGGGCCAATTGGGCCTCCAAGGTCAAGGCCCATCTGAAGGCCAGGGCCTCGCCTCAGGGCGGGATACATGCTGGGCGTTGCCCCTCTAGGGGCTCGCCCAGTCCACTAGTCCACAAGACACCGAGCTCGAGGTACGAGAGCTAAGTGTGGCTTTTAAATGCTTTTACATATGTCTTACAGTACACCGGAATCTGCACTGCCAACAATGGCGTTGAGAAAAGAGAAGTAAACTACATCGCCAACATGGCGTGAGCAAAAGGAAACTAGCATTTTCAGTTACCCAGTCCACTGACTTGACGAGCAACCCGAGCTGGCAAGTCCACAAGTCCACAAGCGGCGAGAACGATTACTTCGTATTGGCGATAAGTTGGAGCAGGTGTATGATAGTTCGCCGGCGGGAAAGGTGGCAGGCATGGGTCATGTGCTGATCATTCAATCATTGACTGGCGGTAACCCCGGCGAGCGACTGAACTTTGTTGTTGGTGTCACCCGTCAGGCGATGGTGTTTGATCCTTATAGTGGCGAGGCTTTTCGCGTTTTCCCTTATTTTAAAACCCTTTCAAATTTCTATCTGCCTCACGTGGCTGCCCCACGTGATGTGTCGGTTACATCAATTTCCCACTTTCTCCGGAACCGTCACTTCACCTTTCATAACCGTCCCATCGTGCGCAGTAACTCCCCATTGCACGCGACCCACCTCCCTAAAACCATCATGACTTCCAACCTTCCACACGCGTCCAACACGCGTCACAATTCCAGCTTCTCCCCTTCCCCTATAAAAACCCTTCTTCCCCACAGTCATCCCTTTCCGAGACCCCTCTTTACTTCCCTAATCGCTTACCAAACTCCCTCTGCCCACTTCCGCTCCGGAGCCGTCGCTTATCACCCTTTCCGCTACCCACTCTTCACATCCTACTCCGGTGAGTCCCACTGTCCTTATCTTTGCATCACACACATACTCATCTTTTCCTTTCTTTCACTTCACTGTCTTCTAAAAATGGCTTCAAGCCCTACCTCCCCTAACCACTCCTCTTCTTCCTCCGGAAGCGACCCTGATGCCACCGCCGCCGGCGGCCTCCGTTTAGAGGCCCCGGAGATCCCACCTTACCGACTAAAAACCTACGCCACTCTGCCCCTTCCAGTCCAAATAGCCCCCACTCACGAGGCTATAGACCAACCTTCTATTTTCCAGAACAGCGATCTCATCGTGCAGTTCGTGAACTCCCTGGGTGGTTTGTCGAATGACGATGAGTTTAGCGCGAAACTCAGGATCTGGATTTGCAGTCCTGGGGACCGCCCCTGGCTTCATAAGCCAGACGGCGACGTAAAGAGATCCCATTTTTTCTTTGCGTATGAATACATGTTTAGCGAGCTTGGAATCAGGCTTCCTTTCTCGCCCTTTGTCCAAACCGTCCTCCGCGACATCAACGCGGCTCCCTGCCAACTCCACCCTAACGCCTGGGCCTTCATTCGATGTTTTGAAATCTTAAGCGCCGCTGTCGGCATCGCCCCATCCCCCACCAGTTTCTTCTACCTCTACGACGTCGACCCCAAGTCCATCAAAAACAAAGGATGGATTTCCTTGAAGGCCCGAGCCGGCCGGAAGTGCTTGCATCCCCACAAAAGTAACGCGAAGTCCTCCTTCGCACGGAAGTACTTCCGTGTGGCGGTTCATCCCGCCTACCCAGAGGCATTCACCCTTAGAGACGGGACCGCCCTTTTTCCTCTTTACTGGACGGAGAAGCCCAATGGGATCACCGATCCTTCAGAGGAATCTTTGTCCGCCAACGACAAAGCCTTTCTTAATCTCCTTGCCCCACTTCCCATCCTTGACTGCACAACAGTCCTTGAGGGCGCTGACCTCTCAAGAACTCCCAAATACTTAGGTTGCCCATAGCTCACTTTTATTATTGACATTTCCTTTCTCGTCTCCTATGTTGTCACTGATCGTATTTTTTATTGTTACAGAAGATATGAATTTCACGAACGCCGAGCTCCAAAAGGCCCGCGAGAGGAGAATGGCTCGCTTTTCCCCAAAATTCAACACTGAGGGCGACGCGAAAAAACGGGGCGGTGCTGAGAACCAAGCCGAGAGCACCAAAGCTCCCAAGAGGAGAAGATTGGTCAAAGCCTCCTCCGGCGCCGGCACATCCAACCCTGGCGCTCAGCCCACCACTGCTGCTGCGCCTAAAGGCAAAAATGTCACTGAAGCCTCCGTCGTCGCGGCTATCGAGCCAACCACCGTACCAGCTTCTACTCCTGCCACCGCCAGTGCGACCGCTGCTGTTGTCGCTGAGTCCTCTGTTGGCGCCACAGCCGCCTCCGCCGGCGTCAACGCCACAAAAGCTGCTGCGTCTTCCGACACTCCTATTGGAGAGAAGGAAAAAGAAAATGAAACCCTGAAGTCTCCCCCTCGCCAAGATGCGCCTCCTAGCCCGCCCTCAACACATGATGCGGGCTCCATGCCTTCCCCGCCTCATCAAGGGGAAAAATCCTGTCCTGGCGCTGCCACTACCTCTGATGCGGCTCAAATTGAACAAGCCCCTGCTCCCGAGGTCGGTTCTTCAAGCTATTATAATATGCTCCCCAACGCCATTGAACCCTCAGAATTCTTACTTGCTGGTCTTAACCGTGACGTCATAGAAAAAGAAGTTTTAAGTCGGGGCCTTAATGACACCAAGGAGGAGACTCTTGCTTGCCTCCTACGCGCTGGGTGCATCTTTGCTCACGCGTTTGAGAAGTTCAATGCCGCCACCGTTGAAGCTGAGCGGTTGAAGGCCGAAAGTGCTAAGCATCAAGAAGCCGCCGCTGCTTGGGAAAAGCGTTTCGACAAACTGGCGACGCAGGCAGGAAAAGACAAAGTCTATGCCGACAAGATGATTGGCACGGCGGGGATTAAAATCGGCGAGCTGGAGGATCAGCTGGCGCTGATGAAGGAAGAAGCAGATGAGCTTGATGCAAGCCTTCAAGCTTGCAAAAAGGAAAAAGAGCAAGCTGAGAAGGACTTGATCGCCCGAGGCGAGGCGCTGATTGCTAAGGAGTCAGAGCTTGCCATACTACGCGCTGAGCTGGAGTTAGTGAAGAAGGCGTTGGCGGAGCAAGAGAAAAAGTCTGCGGAGTCCTTGGCCTTGGCGAAGTCTGACATGGAGGCGGTGATGCAGGCTACGTCCGAGGAGATCAAGAAAGCGACCGAAACTCATGCCGAGGCCCTCGCCACGAAAGATGCTGAGATTGCTTCCCAACTGGCAAAGATCAAAAGACTAGAGGACGAGCTGGCGACGGAGAAGGCCAAAGCCACTGAGGCGAGGGAACAAGCCGCTGACATCGCCCTTGACAACCGCGAGCGCGGTTTCTACCTCGCCAAAGATCAGGCCCAACATTTGTACCCGAACTTTGACTTTAGCGCCATGGGAGTAATGAAAGAGATAACCGCCGAAGGACTGGTTGGTCCCGACGATCCTCCCCTGATTGACCAACACCTCTGGACAGCGACTGAAGAAGAAGAGGAAGAAGAAGAACAGGAGAAAGAAAACAATGAATAATGTAATTTTAACATTACTTTAGCTCTTACTGTCACCTTGTAGTGTACTTTTCCGCCATTCGTCTATGTTTAAGCAACCCTTCGCCATAGCTTTTTATACCGCCGTTGGATATTTTGTAAATCATGTTGGAATGCTTCCGCCGTACACTTTTTAGTCGCCGCCTTCTTATGGCTTAAAAAATTTAAGAATAAGTTTCATAGTTTAACCCCTCAACACGCCAGAGTAGTAAAATATTCAACATCCTGAGTGACCGAGCACTCGCCTTCCACCTTATTCATTCGCCGACCTTGTATCTTGCGCTATTTTTCACGCGTCATATGATTGAATTACGCCTAACGATTTCGTGCCTTAATTTTAAATAGGACTTGTTGCTTGGTATTCCACCACCAAGACTTTAGACGTTTTTCCCCAATAGGAAGAAACGGCCTCCATTCTCGAGGACTTCGCCCGGGGCTTTGCCCGCTCGGGGCTTACAATGCTTGGATCCCAATGGCCATTTGGGGGTCCCAAGACTTTTGCCTAGTTAACGGCGCTCGTCGTATTCTGGCGAGACTTACCCAGCACATCGTTTACGGGACCGGCGATCACGTCAGACTTTCCGGAGGGTGATTCCCAGGCGTCAAAGGCCATTTGTGGAATCGCCACAACCTTCAGGGTTCCAGCAAGCCCCTTTGGGGATCAAGCTTGTCCCACTTAGTGATCGCCGTAATTCTTTATGTCGATCGGCAATTCCGATCGTCAGGGAATCCCTGGAATTTTTGGACACGAATTTCGTGAATTTTCGTTTTATTTTATTGATGGAGCGCCTCATTAAAAAACTCCTTTCGGAGAAAAAGAGCACGCCTTGTTATTGTAATACATTGGAGAATTTGAAAACACTTCGGAAAATCTTAAAGATATCTGGCTCCGGCGATTCCGCCTTGTTCACTTTCTCGCCTGCAATCAACTATAAAAGTAGCGCAAGCTCAAACCATTGAACGATCGAGGTAACCGCCTTCCATCAAGCTCTTCTAAGTGATAGGCCCCATTACCAAGAACTTTAATAATGCGGTAGGGCCCTTCCCAGTTGGGAGTAAGCTTGTTCCCCGGGGCTCCCGATCGCCACTTGAGGACCAGGTCGCCGACCTGCATATCTCGGACGCGAACCCTGCTGTTGAACTTTGCCGCCACGCGCTGCTTCATCGCTGTTTCCCGAATGTGCGCCTCGTCGCGTGTTTCCGACAAAAGGTCGAGCTCCATCGCCATGTTGGCCTGATTTTCCCGTTCAAAACCTGGTTGAGTCCGCCATGTAAAGTTGTCAATCTCCACCGGCAACATGGCATCTACCCCATAGGTCATTCTAAAGGGGGTTTCCCTTGTAGTAGACTGCTCGGTGGTGTTGTACGACCACAGCACCGCCGGAAGTTCATCCAACCAAGCTCCCTTAGCCTCCGCAAGCCGTCGTCTTAGTCCTCGCAGGATTACCCTGTTTGCAGATTCCACCTGCCCGTTCGTCTGCGGATGTTCAACAGAGGCGAACCTCATCTGTATGCCCATTTCCCTGCAGAACTCCCTTGTTTGGCTGCTTGAAAACTGGGTCCCGTTGTCAGATACGATCGCCCTTGGGATCCCGAACCTGCAAACAATACGCTTCCAGTAGAAATTGACTATCTTTGCAGAAGTAATCTTGGCCAGGGGTTCAGCCTCAATCCACTTAGTGAAGTAGTCCACCGCCACTAATATAAACTTTATTTGTGCCCTGGCGGTCGGAAAAGGTCCGACTAAGTCCACACCCCACATGGCAAAAGGCCACGGGGCGCTCATCGTTACCAACTCTTTTGGCGGTGCCTTAGACAAATCCGCGAACACTTGACATTTCTTGCACTACTTCACGAAGTCCATACAATCTTTCCTGAGGGTGGGCCAGTAAAAACCCGCCCTTAACACCTTGCAAGCCAAAGACCTTCCCCCGATGTGGCTCGCGCACACTCCTTCATGTACCTCAGACATTATCGCTTCGTACTTCTCTGGCGGTACGCATTTCAACAATGGCGTTGAGAAACCACGGCGATACAAGTGTCCGTCAATGAGAGTATAGTGACTCGCCTCCCGCCGTTGTTCCTTCATGCATTGCTCCACTTCTGCCGGGTCCCCCGCCAAGATAGATATTATGGGACCCATCCATGTTCCCCCTCTGTTCACGCAGGCCATGAGCTCGCCTTCGATGCTTGGGTACGCCAGCGTTTCCTGAATCACACTTTTGTTATTGCCGGGCTTCCGCGTGCTCGCCAATTTGGCCAGCGCGTCCGCCCGCTGATTTTCTGCCCGAGGAACGTACTCCACCACGACCTCTTGAAAAAGTGTCATCAAATACCGTACCCGCTCAAGGTACTTGATCAGATTAGGATCTTTGACCTGGAAAGTTCCCTTCACTTGATTCTCCACCAATTGTGAGTCCGTTCTTATCAACAAACTCCCGATCTTCACTTCCCGCGCCAACTTCAATCCGGCGATGAGAGCTTCATATTCTGCCTGGTTGTTCGTTGCTTTGAACTCGAATTTCAGGGATTGCTCCAACACTAGTTCCCCCGGCCCTTCTAACGTTACTCCCGCGCCGCTGCCACTACTATTGGAGGATCCATCCACGAAGAGAGTCCACTGAGTGTCCACTCTTTCAAACCGATCTGGAGTCAACTCGACCACAAAGTCAGCTAGTGACTGCGCACCAACCGCGCCCCGCTTATCATATTGCAAACCATACTCTGACAATTCAACCGACCATGCGACCAATCTACCTGATAAATCCGGTTTTTGTAATACTTGTCTTAAGGGCAAATCCGTCCGCACCTTCACGGGAAAACTCTGAAAATAAGGTCTCAACCGCCGGGCGGTGACGAGAACTGCCAGCGCCGCCTTCTCAATTTTCTGATATCTGACCTCCGCGCCCTGGAGTGTGTGACTAACAAAATAAACAATTCGATGCTCGCCATCTATCTCCTGCAACATCACAGAACTCAGAGCACTATCGCTCACAGCAAAATACAAATGCAGCGGGTGTCCCTGTATTGGTTTCGACAAGATTGGCGGTGACGATAGGAGTTCCTTGAGGCGAACAAAAGCTTCCTCACACTCCGCCGTCCACTCAAATGCGACATTCTTGCGAAGACACTTGAAAAAAGGGAAAGATCTGTCACCAGACTTGGGAAGAAACCGAGATAATGCTGCTATTCGCCCCGTTAAACGTTGGACCTCTTTCACATTAGAAGGGCTTTTCATCTGCTGAATCGCCTTGCATTTTTCTGGGTTTATCTCAATTCCTATGGATGTGATCATGAATCCCAAAAACTTGCCACCCTGAACACCAAAAGAGCATTTCTCCGGGTTGAGGCGCATATTGTGCTTCCTTATTTCGCCAAATGCTTCCTCCAGATCTTGATGATGGTCTAAACCACGTACTGATTTAACAATCATGTCATCAACGTAAACCTCCATGTTTCTTCCCACCTGCCCAGCAAAAACCCTATCCATCAATCTTTGGTAGGTCGCCCCAGCGTTCTTTAGTCCAAACGGCATGGTGCGATAGCAATAATTGACTCTAGCGGTCATAAAAGCCGTTTTGTCCTCGTCTGCCGGGTGCATGCGGATTTGATGATAGCCAGAATAAGCATCCATCAAGCTAAGCAGTTCATTGCCCGAGGCACCATCAACAAGGCTATCGATGCTGGGAAGGGGATACGAATCTTTTGGACATGCTTTGTTTAAGTCTGTGTAATCTACACACATTCGCCATTTCCCGTTCGCCTTCTTCACCATTACGACGTTCGCCAACCACGTCGGATACTTCACTTCCCTGATGAACTCTGCCGCCAGCAACTTGTCGACTTCCTGTTGCACCGCCTTCCCTTTGTCGCCACCCAAGCGCCTCCTGAGTTGTGAAACTGGCTTGACACTTGGATTCAATGCTAACCGATGGCATATGAAGTTTGGATCAATTCCAGGCATGTCTTTGCAGCTCCAAGCAAACAAGTCTAAGTTCTCCCCAAGCAGTTTTGTCAGGCGCGTCTCCTGCTCTTCCGTCAGTCTGGTCCCAATCTTCAAAGTGCGATCGCCAAACTTTAGCGCCTTCGTTTCCTCAATGGGCGTGGGCCTATTTACTCGCCCTCGCCCGAGGATCAAGATTTTCATCCGAAGCTTCGATTTCATAACATCTATGACCAACCAACGCACTCTTCTTGCCATACAAGTTAAGGCAATTATTGTAACACTCCCTCGCCATCTTCTGGTCCACCTTCAGCTTTCCCACCCTTCCACTGCTTAGCGGATACTTGACCGCCAAGTGGGCTGTTGAAATTACAGCACAAAGGCGATTCAATGTATTTCGCCCAATGATGACATTGTAAGATGCCACCACCTGGAGAACCAGATACCTTACCTTCAAAACCCTGGCACACTCATCTTCCCCAAATATTGTGTCTAGATCAATGTATCCCCGCACCATTACTTGCTCCCCCGCGAAACCTACCAAGGTTCCCGCATATGGAGTCAGATCATTGTCAGTTAGTCCCAACTTGTCAAATGCATCACCATAGATAATATCAGCCGAACTACCCTGATCCAGGAGTACCCTTCTGACGTTGAAACTGTTCATCCTTAACTGTACCACAATCGGGTCGTCCTTATGAGGCTTTATCCCCTCAAAGTCCGCCATCGAGATTGTTATGTCAGGGTGTACGAATCCAAAAGCGACCTCATGAACGGAATTAACGGCACGAACATGGCGCTTACGCGCCGCATGAGTGTCGCCACCGCCGCCAAATCCCCCGGCGATGGTGTTGATGGTTCCGACGGGCAGGCCTGAGTGTTGAGCGAACGTGTCATCAGCCCCTTTTGTGGCGATAGCCGCTGATTCTTGCTTTTTCTTGCCCTTAGTGTCCGCTCGCTCCTCCTCCGCTTGTGCGCTTTGTTTTGATCGCCACCGTTGCGCCACAGACCTTGACGATTTCCTTGATATCCCGCCCGAATCAACTTATCAATCTCCCGCTGCAAAGTCCAACAGTCATCCGTATCATGCCCGGCGGACCGGTGGAACTCACACCACTTCTTGGGATTGGCGTCCCGTGGCTGATACTTTGGGGCCTCCGGTTCATCCACTAGATTTGCGTCCCTCGCCCCTTGGAGCATATCCGATAAATCTGTGTTCATCACCATATCAGTTTCCTCCCGCTGGCGATGAGACTTAGATTGCCAAGGCCGACGTTGTTCATAATCATCGCGCCGTGGATACAACTGTTCCTTGGTCGGTTTGAATACCGACTTCCCCTTACCTGGTCTCTGCTGCTTGCCATCCCCCTTATCTTCGCCGCTCCTATCTTTTTTCGCACGCTTGGGCGACGAGTCACCCTTTTCCAACTTCGCGCGCTTTCTTTTGAAAGCGTCGTCCTCCTCGTCGAGAATATAAGTGCTGGCACGAGCACGCATCTCTTCCATCGAGCGCGCCGGCTTACGTGTCAATTTGCTGTTCAACCCTCCCGGCAGCAAACCGTTTTTAAATGCTAAAGCACAAGCTCGAGGCTCCTCGTCCTCTACCTTTACCGACGCCGCGCTGTACCTTGCCATGTACTCTTTCAGTGACTCCCCTTCTTGCTGGCGAATATTGTATAGGTCATTGATCGTCACCGGCTGATTCTTATTTGCCGAGAATTGCACTAGAAACTTGGATGAGAAGTCTCTGAAATTTGAAATCGATCCTCGCGGCAAAGTTGTGAACCACGCCATCGCCGTCGATTTGAACGTCGATGGAAACATCCTGCACTTCACCGCATCTGACGCCGCAATTATCACCATCTTCGTATTAAAATACAGAAGATGATCTTTCGGATCGGAATCTCCGCTATAAGAATCCAGAACTAACGTTTTCATGTTATCCGGAATCGCCACACTCTAAACATCTTCCGAGAACGGACGGAACTCAGCCACGGAATCTGCTTCTCTGCTTCCATCATCTCGCTGCTCGCGACGGTAGAAATCTAACTGAGCCTGTAGATGCTCATTCCGCTGCTGGATGTTGCAATGCTGCGCATCAAATGGCGCCATTGCTCCTGTGTCACCGCCGGCTTGTTGTTCCGGAGCAGGTGAATTCTCTGGTGAGCGCTCCAGAGATCCCACCTGTGAAGGCGATGGAGGAGGTGGTGGTGATGGAGGAGGAGAAGGCGACTGTACTCCTGCCGTTCGTACCGGAGAATCTAGGACCACACGATGAGGCCGTCGAGGCGGCGAAATCCGCTGTCGCATTGGTGAATGATGCTGCCTCCTGCGTCGAGTCTCCATCCAAACCAGAAATGATGCAAACTCGATCGGAAAACCAACACTAGTCACAGAATCAAAATCAGAAAACCAGAGAATTGCCTAATCACAATCAGAGGTAACTTCATGCACAATCAATCCACGTGAATGGAGTAGAAAGTTTACAGTCCCCACAGACGGCGCCAAATGTTCTGGGAATGAACATTGAAGAGAGACATAGTACCTAGAGGTAGAGGGATTGTGCTAAGAGAGAATGAGAGTGAGAGAGAGTGCTGAATTTCGAGTGTTATTTCATCAAATGAGCCAAAAGTCCCTTACACTTGATAACTACCTCCTATTTATAGAGCTTGGGTACTACCTATTGGGCCAATTGGGCCTCCGAGGTCAAGGCCCATCTGAAGGCCAGGGCCCCGCCTCAGGGCGGGATACATGCTGGGCGTTGCCCCTCTAGGGGCTCGCCCAGTCCAATTGTCATCCTTAGATAATCGAGTCTATCATTCGAATTCTGACCTCTCATATTTGAGTCGTTTTTTACTACCCCGAACAAAGAAGGATATCTTGAAACATTAT
>NC_080042.1:9926914-9954968 GCF_012489685.1 Lotus japonicus
CTTTTCTGAGCTGATAGTTTATGGGTTTTTGCAAAACTATCCCGAATCTTTCATTTCTGATTCTAAACCTCTTCTTTATGTGCCCAAGATCACTTCTGCCGGATTAGATTTTCCGTTATGTCGCCGGAATTCCGCCGGAATCAATTTTAGCCTAAAATACCCATTTTTGGAGTTTTTGGGGTAAAGCTTCAACCTTTAGGCTGAAAACTATCGCCTTAGCTTAGTGCTAGTAGGATTAGTTGTCATAAACGTCGTCGGTGACGTCCCTGCAAAATTAGGTTTTTGGGATTTCAGTTTTGAAATTTCTAAGTTAAAAATCATGACCAAAATACCCCTGCGACAGTTTTTGATCCGATAATTTTTCCGAGTTCAGAATAACCTTAGTTACGGCTAATGATAGCATAGGAACCAAGTTTGATCGAAGAAAAATCGAGTCTCCTAATTGTGAAAAGTGGCCGAACCTATTAAGGGGGAGGAGGAAAATTTCCTTTTCCGAAAACTTGTCTTTCGCGCTAGATTATCGTACCTTAGAGTATAGATTACTTCGAGTAACCTTAGTAAGTATCGATAGCTTAGTTTTCGATAGATTCTGATAGTATTTATGTGATTTTGTTTTAAAGGAACTTTTGAGGAATTTCCTGAGGAACAACACTTTGATTGTGAGGAAGAGTTGGAAGTTCATCCTGGAGAATCTGCAGGTGAGGGCTTCTCACTGAATCTCTAGTTAATGCTCAGGGTCGATGTTTTCGACATTGTTTACTGTTTATGCACTGGATTGTGTGTGATTGGAAAATGTTTTCTGAGGCTTCGGCTGACAATGTAGATGATTCATCTACTGAATGCTTTTGAGAGTGAATTACATGCTAAGTGCTAATTGGGTAATTTAGGATGTGTGATGCATGCTATATATGCTAAGTTCTAAGTGTTTATGATGAGATTTATTGATATATGACATGTTGTTGGTTGTGATGATTTAAATATACTTTACACTGGAATCTGAGATTCTGAATGGTGAGAATAGCGGGCAGGTCATGCCGATTTTATTTTGAGAGTTTTGAGAAAGTTTGATAGGACGAACGAGGTTCGGGCCTTATTTTTGTTTAGTGGATCGAGACATTCTCTGGAAGCGACTTGGGATTGGGAGATCCTGAAAATGTATAAGACTTGCGATAAGACAAAATGGAATCTATTTTATAAAGAAAACTCATAAGACCTTAAATAACCTCTAAATCTTTAAGTAATGATAACAACCTCGAAGGAAGGCATTGGAAGTCAAATCTTAATTTTGGAAAAACAAGAAGTGTCGTCGGATCCAAGTGTTGAGTATGTCGTTGTTGTGCTGTTGGAGCAGCGTTTGTTGTTGTGCTGTTGGAACAGCTATGTTGTGGGGCTATCCTGGGGATAAGTCCGAGGAACTGATAGTTCCCGAGTATGTGATACTCTTGTGCTGTTGGAGCAGCTATGTGTTGTGGTGAAGTGTGTCTTTTGGTCGCAGAATCGACCGTTACCTTAGGGTAAGCTTTTAGAGACTTTAATTTACCTAGAACACGTGGCGACGTGTCGAGTGAGATTCGGAGACGTTTTTTGACTAATCATCCTGCATACATGCAACATTAATGAGGTATTAACACAGGACGTACTCTGGACCTCGTCGGTTTCCAAAATGGTCATAAGACCCGGAATGCCGTGAAAGAGCGTTTGTAGACGTTTCTTGTAGCAGACCGAAATGGCAGACCTACGGGTTTACTGCTGATCTGACTACCGCTGATGTTGGAGTAAGAGGCACGCGGGCCGAAATGGTCCCACCGTGGCTGGTGTTAGGGCTGATCCGTTTGATGTCCATCCTTTTCCGGAATGCATGTGGTTGACTGGGTCAACCTGCATATCACATCATGCAACATGCATACTAATTTAGTTGTCGAATGTGATTGTTATTTGTTAATCCTATTTGGAACATGTTAATTGTTATTATTGCTGTTATGTTCATTATGGAATATGTAACCCTAGGATGTTATCCCTAGCTATAAGCCTAAGTGGCTATTCTATTATCTGTATCTATCGATGTTATTATTTACATAATTCTTTGGAGTTGACCCTCGCGTCTTCTGTGTGTGCTTTGGCGGACAAACGCCCTTTGTCAGATGTCCACGGCGGACTAGATCATGATGGTTCACCCTTCGGGGGGGACTAGAGTTGAGATGCTGGAACAGGAGCGCATCGCGGTAGCGAGAGGAGGACGGATGATGTACTTAGACTAGGTCGTTCTGAATTCAGATTCGGACGACGATCATGCTAGCATGTAGGTTTTAGTGCTGGTGTGAGCTCCTCAAGACGGGATTAGTGTGGGAGTAGAGTCTTAGCTCTGAACGTCATTTGTTTCTTTTGGGACAGGGTAGCCTCCCACCTATAGCTTTTTGTGTGGTTTCTTTACAGGAATCACAAGGAGTTAGTTGGACTTAGGAGGTCTTGTTTCAGGCCGATGGGCCAGCTTATTCCCAGTTTTGAGGGATGGTGTTGCGGACACTCTACCTTTTCATTTGGTCTGTACATATTGCCTTCGGGCGCTACACTTTTCTTTCCGTCACTGGAGGTTACTGGTGACGAGGTTGTTACTTACAACGGGGGATGTATTATATATTGTACATTAGTTCTGTCGCTTGTCGCTTTTGGGTTTTATTTATTTCAGTCTTGTCTTAGTTATTATCGAAAAAAAAAATATTCACGTTTTTCCGCGTTAAGTTTATTTTAGTTACTAAAGTGACGCCACCGAAATCGGGGTGTTACATTGTGGTATCAGAGCACGGTCGAGTCTTTCGGGAGTTGTTGGGAAATAGGTCTTCTGTGCTAGGTTGTGTGACTCTGCAAAGAGTGAAAATTGATTGTCTGCAAGCGATTTTTCGCTTAAAAATTGATTGAAGTTATTGCTTAATCATATTGTATAGTTATGGAAATGCTATCTTATGATGAGTACTAACTGTTTGTTTGACTAAGCATAGGATGGTAAGCCATGATCGAATGGCAAAGGCGATAGCTACAATGATTGAAGCAATGATGAACCAGGCTGCTGAGGATGCTTACAGACACGCGGAGGAGGCTGCACGTAAGCAACCTCAACTGCTAAGCGAGGTGTCCAAGTACCATCATAATGGGTTGGACCGAGTTGGAACTGGAGGACCAGTGAGATCAGGTTTCCAGGAGTACCAACTGTGGAAGCCATATCAGCATCATGAGGGGAGAGACCCTATTCCGGGATCACGCAAGTCGACGACCGCAACTATTGGCCAGGAGGCTGTGTCATGCTACCGTTGTGGAAAGCTTGGACACTACGCCTTTCAGTGCTCAGTGGCTGGAACAAAATGCTGGAAGTGCAGACAACGTGGACATTTGGTCGTGAACTGTAGGACGTTCCAGGCGGGACCGTCTGATAACAAGATGAAGGACAAGTTTTCCGCCATAGCTAGAGGGGCAAGGAAACAAGTGACCTGTTTCAGATGTGGGATGCCGGGGCACTATGCTAATGCTTGTCCCGACACGAGGCCCAAATGCTATAATTGTAACAAAATGGGGCATACTGCCGGTCGGTGCAGAGCACCCAAGGCTGAACCAACTGTCAACACTGCTCGTGGTAAGCGTTCTGCTGCTAAAGCAAGAGTTTACACCATGGACGGTGAGAGAGCTGAGGGGTTTGTCAGAGGAGAGCGCAAGAACGATGGTAACCTTCTAACCATTCTTTCTCATTCTAGTATAATATGTTCCATTACTTGCGTAGCATGTGCAACACCCCTATCTTACTTATGTGGTTTAAGCTTTGACCTTATAGTTATTACGCCTATAAATACTTTATTTGACTGCGCTCGTGTTTAAACTATGGAAGTTACACGAGGTTTAGAATAACACGTTAAGCCTAGAAAGTAGTCTTGCAACGATGCGTTTAACAAGAAGTGAGAAGCTAAAGAATGAATCTTAGAGAGATTCTGTATGGATAGTATACGTATGATGTCGAGAGTGTGTAGTTCCGTAGCGACATCATTGAGGATTTAATATCAAGATATTTGTGACTATTGGATGATAGGAACTCATTGACTGTTCCAGTAGGTTTTTCTAGATTTCCACCATCGATGTATTAGGCCTGATCAACTTAATATTGAGGGGGTGATATTCGGAATCACAACTGGCTATGGACTTTGATAGAAGGATTGGTAAGATTAACTTGATGTGATCGAAGATTAGTTGAATTTGGGAGGAAAGTTTGTATTAAGCACTTGATTGTACAAGATTAAGATTTGAACCTTTGGAAGTTGATGATTGTCGTATAGACATTAATTGGTTGGTTCGTGTGATTACTCCAAGTAGAGGTAGACTAAGTCAAGAGATTTAATGTTGGAAAAATATTAGGTATTTTCTCGGAAGTTATGAAGTCATAGGTTTAGTGATTACTGAGTGGAATTGTTAGAGACCAAATAGGTTGGATTTAATCAGGTTATAGATGATAGCCTGATAGTAGCAAGATTGAGAAGAATTAACTTTGAACTAGATTGTTGTAGTCGAGTTCGAGGAATAAGTTTTTCTAAGTGCATGATTAATTTGTGGAGACATTATAGTCTTAAGAGATGAATTTTCACTTGGAAAGTGTTGAAGGGTCAAAGGACATTACCGATGCAAACTAGATAAGAGTTTAGATTTTAAGCCAGGAAGTTTAACTTGAATGTGTAAGACTTAGAGAATTGTCAGGAGTTTGCTGGAGTGACTAAGTGTTGAATCAATGATTAAGTTAGAAAAAGAAAGTTTTAGCATAAGTTGAATCCTTGAGGTTGTTGATATGGATTTCAAAGAAAATATGCTCAGATTACTAAATGAGATTTACTAAATTGGATTGGAATCTTAGGGTTAAGATTGACCTTGAGAGTTGAGAATCACGTACGAGTAGGAGATTGGAGATCTGAAGATGAGTTGCGGATTAAGACCATTGAGGTATAGTATAAGAGAGATCTTGAAGTAAAGAAATTCTGAGTTGTGTAGAGTGTTAAGGTTGGAGGATCGGATGATAAAATGACTAGTTAATTCCCTTGAGGTATAGTTATGATTTGATCTTCTAGAGGATAAATCTCGATTTATGCGAAGTGTTAGGGATTTTAGTAAGTCTGAATTGGTTTGAGTGAGGAAGGTTTTGAGGGCAAAGACGATAATAATGGATTGTTAGATATTAAGATGAAGATTAGCTTATAAGTTGTTGATAAGTTAATGTTAAAGGGAATGAGTCTTGTGATGCACAAGGTATTAAGACTCAAGTTGAGCATTCACTCCGGAGCATAGAGATGTACCGAGTTTCTAATCAACATTTTGGACGAACAAAAGCAAAGGAATAAGTGGTAAAGGCCGTGCGATTGCACGAATGCCAACAAATATTATTTCCAACGGAGACCCGATGCAAGTGGTCGAACCGGACAACATAGAGTTGGAAGATGATATGTCTTTTGAGACGCCGTCGAACCAGCATTGGGGCTAGAAGAGTGAAACAATCGAAGGGAAAGCAGAATGTTTTAGTGAAAAGTTATTTGGAACAAAGACACGGACGGTGCTATATGGGTATTAGAGGAAAAGATCAAGGAATAATATCCAGAATTTTTACTGACCCTTAAGTTTCGAGGTCGAAACTTTCTTTTTGGAGGGTAGTAATGTAAGACCCAAGTTTTTAAGCTTAAGCTAAGTGAATAAAATTCTTATTCACGATTAGGGTTGATGTATCGTGAAGGGAAACCTGAACTAGAGTTTACCAAATGAAATAAATTTATGAAGGAGAAAGTTCAGGAAAAGTCTGAGGATCGTATGGAAGTCGATAAAAGTTATAGCACGATCGTTATTGTAACACCCCGACTTCCAGGTGTCACTTTAGTAACCAAAAATAAACTTTACGCGGAAAACAGGTAATTTTTTTTTCTTTCCTTTAAATCAAAGCGATAAAGAAGTAGAGACAACACCCAACAACTAAACTAACCGATATACAAATATATACACATCTGTACAGCCTCGGCTGCACTCCATGTCACGCGAAGCCGCAGTGACTCCAAAGTAGTACGCCCGCAGGCAAATATACAAACCAGAACTGTGAGTAAAAGTATCAAAATACAGTTATCCAAGAGAAAGTCGGCACTCAAAAATGGCCTGAAAGGAAGACCCCTATACTCCGACAGACTCTCTGTGATCCTCCTCAAAAGAACCACACAAAAAGCCACACATCGGAACCTACCCTGTCCCAAAAAGAAACTAACGATCAGAGCTCTACACAAAAAATGTCGCTAATCCTAACCTACCCTCCCAGCTCAGCTCACCAATCATCCTCCTCCTCATTGCTGCTCGGCGAGTAGCTCTCCCCACTGCTCTCGGAGTCAGAGTCGGAATCCACCGTAATCATCTCGGTGTCCAAATCCATAACCTCCCTCCTCACTGTCCTGCGCACCGCCCTAGTCGAGCCGGTCTCCACATCCACCTCTCCTGTGAGAACATCCTCCTCCTCCACCCTCATCAAGGGGTCCACACGGTAGCCGTGCGGTGAAGAGAAAGATAAGAGACGTGAGACAGATGGGACAACAGACTCCCTCCTCGGCTGTACGAGCCTAGAGGACGACGCCACGTCGGTAGAAGCGATGGCAGTAGCCGGAGGTGGCACAACAGGTGTAGCAGCAGCAGCAGGCTCGATCTCCTCTGGGTCCTCCTCAACAGAAGGTGAAGTCGGAGGTGGTGCAGGTGGTGCATGTCCAGTGCTTGGTCCACAATGAACTGAGGGCGGCAAGTCAAAACTCAGCTCCATACGCCGTAGCACTCCGCTCGTCAGGCGTCCTCGCTCATCCGTCCGGTCCTCCATGACCCTTCCCCTATACGTCACCCGGTGACCAGCCACATCGATCACCCAAGCGGTGGGGGCATCCCTATCCAGCAACTCATATCTGATCCCCCCCGAGGGAGAGACCGTCGAGAACCAGTCGGCCATCGACATCTGGCAGCAGGCCGACCGCCCAAAGACAAACATACAAACAAAGCCAAGGCACTAGGGTCAACTCACAGAAATACGTAGATATATGTAAGACCTGGATTTGCCGAACAAGTTAATTTCCGACTCACGCGTAGAATCAGTGTAAGCGTGACAGGAGTTTGATATTTGAGGAAGATTAATGAAGAAGAAAGTTCAGGAATTGCTTGAGGAATGTTGCGTAGTCGTTTTCGGAGTTAGTGCGAGTCGTTTGCACACTTGCCTTAGGGCGAGCGTGTCCAGAATAGGCTATTTCGTTCTTAAAGCAACGTTTTGAGTGAGATTTCGAACTCTCGGAAAATTTAAAGATTCTCTTTATTTTTCCATCGACCAGCGTTTCATTTCGGAACTCTGGACTGTACGCACGATAGGTTTAACTTTTCGGATGTCCGCCGACGCTAATTTCTTTGCTTCGAAACCTTAGTTTTGAGCGAAGGATGAAGACTTTTTCTATTCGGGACATCTAAAGAAGATTCCGTCCGCGCTGCTAGACTTGTTTCGACGTTTCCAATCTTTCTTCAGTAGGAAGTTTTGTCGTTTGAGCATCACAGCAAAAAGTAGTTTTTCGGGGCAGATTAACCGACACCGCTTTTGAGTTTTTCGATATCGTTTTTCCCAAATCTTAGATGTTTGTTTTGAGTTCTGGAATTCTGACGCCAGAATTTCTCTTAGAATTCCACGGTGATCGTGCTGCAAAAATCGGAATCGCGAAATTTTCATTTTCCCGCGATTTCACCCGCCTATAAATAGCTCGAAAAAGCAAAATCTTGCCATTTTCTTTCCTCCAAGGCCGCGAGTTCTAGGGAGCAAGGGAGAAGAAGATTTTTCGCGAAAACTTGACCAATCTTCGTGCAGTTCGTCCCTACTTCTAGGTATCGAGGTAACTATCATGAATCCTGCCTCTGATTTCTGTTTCTGCTGAGTTTCTGAAGTCGTTTCTGTGCTCTAAGTTTTGAGTTTTTTCTAAAATTGTCCGATTTCTCTGATTTCTCGCTTGGGTTATGTTCCTTATGTTCCCCTGAGTCTAAAACCTCTGTCAGTAAACTCTGATTGCGATTCAGTTGTCCAGGATCTGAAAAATTGACTCAAAACTCTGATTGCAATTCCCTTGAGGTATAGTTATGATTTGATCTTCTAGAGGATAAATCTCGATTTATGCGAAGTGTTAGGGATTTTAGTAAGTCTGAATTGGTTTGAGTGAGGAAGGTTTTGAGGGCAAAGACGATAATAATGGATTGTTAGATATTAAGATGAAGATTAGCTTATAAGTTGTTGATAAGTTAATGTTAAAGGGAATGAGTCTTGTGATGCACAAGGTATTAAGACTCAAGTTGAGCATTCACTCCGGAGCATAGAGATGTACCGAGTTTCTAATCAACATTTTGGACGAACAAAAGCAAAGGAATAAGTGGTAAAGGCCGTGCGATTGCACGAATGCCAACAAATATTATTTCCAACGGAGACCCGATGCAAGTGGTCGAACCGGACAACATAGAGTTGGAAGATGATATGTCTTTTGAGACGCCGTCGAACCAGCATTGGGGCTAGAAGAGTGAAACAATCGAAGGGAAAGCAGAATGTTTTAGTGAAAAGTTATTTGGAACAAAGACACGGACGGTGCTATATGGGTATTAGAGGAAAAGATCAAGGAATAATATCCAGAATTTTTACTGACCCTTAAGTTTCGAGGTCGAAACTTTCTTTTTGGAGGGTAGTAATGTAAGACCCAAGTTTTTAAGCTTAAGCTAAGTGAATAAAATTCTTATTCACGATTAGGGTTGATGTATCGTGAAGGGAAACCTGAACTAGAGTTTACCAAATGAAATAAATTTATGAAGGAGAAAGTTCAGGAAAAGTCTGAGGATCGTATGGAAGTCGATAAAAGTTATAGCACGATCGTTATTGTAACACCCCGACTTCCAGGTGTCACTTTAGTAACCAAAAATAAACTTTACGCGGAAAACAGGTAATTTTTTTTTCTTTCCTTTAAATCAAAGCGATAAAGAAGTAGAGACAACACCCAACAACTAAACTAACCGATATACAAATATATACACATCTGTACAGCCTCGGCTGCACTCCATGTCACGCGAAGCCGCAGTGACTCCAAAGTAGTACGCCCGCAGGCAAATATACAAACCAGAACTGTGAGTAAAAGTATCAAAATACAGTTATCCAAGAGAAAGTCGGCACTCAAAAATGGCCTGAAAGGAAGACCCCTATACTCCGACAGACTCTCTGTGATCCTCCTCAAAAGAACCACACAAAAAGCCACACATCGGAACCTACCCTGTCCCAAAAAGAAACTAACGATCAGAGCTCTACACAAAAAATGTCGCTAATCCTAACCTACCCTCCCAGCTCAGCTCACCAATCATCCTCCTCCTCATTGCTGCTCGGCGAGTAGCTCTCCCCACTGCTCTCGGAGTCAGAGTCGGAATCCACCGTAATCATCTCGGTGTCCAAATCCATAACCTCCCTCCTCACTGTCCTGCGCACCGCCCTAGTCGAGCCGGTCTCCACATCCACCTCTCCTGTGAGAACATCCTCCTCCTCCACCCTCATCAAGGGGTCCACACGGTAGCCGTGCGGTGAAGAGAAAGATAAGAGACGTGAGACAGATGGGACAACAGACTCCCTCCTCGGCTGTACGAGCCTAGAGGACGACGCCACGTCGGTAGAAGCGATGGCAGTAGCCGGAGGTGGCACAACAGGTGTAGCAGCAGCAGCAGGCTCGATCTCCTCTGGGTCCTCCTCAACAGAAGGTGAAGTCGGAGGTGGTGCAGGTGGTGCATGTCCAGTGCTTGGTCCACAATGAACTGAGGGCGGCAAGTCAAAACTCAGCTCCATACGCCGTAGCACTCCGCTCGTCAGGCGTCCTCGCTCATCCGTCCGGTCCTCCATGACCCTTCCCCTATACGTCACCCGGTGACCAGCCACATCGATCACCCAAGCGGTGGGGGCATCCCTATCCAGCAACTCATATCTGATCCCCCCCGAGGGAGAGACCGTCGAGAACCAGTCGGCCATCGACATCTGGCAGCAGGCCGACCGCCCAAAGACAAACATACAAACAAAGCCAAGGCACTAGGGTCAACTCACAGAAATACGTAGATATATGTAAGACCTGGATTTGCCGAACAAGTTAATTTCCGACTCACGCGTAGAATCAGTGTAAGCGTGACAGGAGTTTGATATTTGAGGAAGATTAATGAAGAAGAAAGTTCAGGAATTGCTTGAGGAATGTTGCGTAGTCGTTTTCGGAGTTAGTGCGAGTCGTTTGCACACTTGCCTTAGGGCGAGCGTGTCCAGAATAGGCTATTTCGTTCTTAAAGCAACGTTTTGAGTGAGATTTCGAACTCTCGGAAAATTTAAAGATTCTCTTTATTTTTCCATCGACCAGCGTTTCATTTCGGAACTCTGGACTGTACGCACGATAGGTTTAACTTTTCGGATGTCCGCCGACGCTAATTTCTTTGCTTCGAAACCTTAGTTTTGAGCGAAGGATGAAGACTTTTTCTATTCGGGACATCTAAAGAAGATTCCGTCCGCGTTGCTAGACTTGTTTCGACGTTTCCAATCTTTCTTCAGTAGGAAGTTTTGTCGTTTGAGCATCACAGCAAAAAGTAGTTTTTCGGGGCAGATTAACCGACACCGCTTTTGAGTTTTTCGATATCGTTTTTCCCAAATCTTAGATGTTTGTTTTGAGTTCTGGAATTCTGACGCCAGAATTTCTCTTAGAATTCCACGGTGATCGTGCTGCAAAAATCGGAATCGCGAAATTTTCATTTTCCCGCGATTTCACCCGCCTATAAATAGCTCGAAAAAGCAAAATCTTGCCATTTTCTTTCCTCCAAGGCCGCGAGTTCTAGGGAGCAAGGGAGAAGAAGATTTTTCGCGAAAACTTGACCAATCTTCGTGCAGTTCGTCCCTACTTCTAGGTATCGAGGTAACTATCATGAATCCTGCCTCTGATTTCTGTTTCTGCTGAGTTTCTGAAGTCGTTTCTGTGCTCTAAGTTTTGAGTTTTTTCTAAAATTGTCCGATTTCTCTGATTTCTCGCTTGGGTTATGTTCCTTATGTTCCCCTGAGTCTAAAACCTCTGTCAGTAAACTCTGATTGCGATTCAGTTGTCCAGGATCTGAAAAATTGACTCAAAACTCTTTTTGTCTCACATTTCGAAACTTTATTGTCGTAAAGCTATAATCTGACTTCGTGCCTTTAGGATTTGTTGTCACGGATGTCATGAGGATCGTTGCTGTCAAATCTGTTTTCAGAACTGATAACTTTGAAGTTTTGAGCCTTTATTTTGGACCAAAATGCCCCTGCGTAGTCGTATTTCGACCCGATTGTCCGAAAATTGTTCTGACAGTTTCTTTGCCTTAGTTTTACCCTAAAACTACCTTGTAAACTGATTTGATCAAAGAAAAAGAGCCGAAGCCCTTTTTCCTTTGAGGCCGTGGACTATTTCCTTTAGGGGGGAGTTTTTCGGTTTCGAAAACTTGTCTTTTCGTACCTGATTGTCCTATTCTGAGGCTTTAATGCTTTGTCTATCGTTTATGTATTGTTTTGCGATCGAACTAATCGATTTTGTTTGGATTCTGCTTTGTTTTTCTCCGAGGTTCAGTTGAGGGAACTTTGGAAGACTCAGAGCAATTGTTTGAGGAGAACTTTGTTTGCGAAGCTGGAACAGCTCGAGGTTAGGGCAACTTACTATATATTAGCTATGAATGCATGATAGGCGTCGATCAATTCGACTTATGCTTTACGTTGATGTTGATTATGTTGATGAACTGATGTTGTCATGTTGTGCGTTGTTGGATTGTGCGTTTTGACGCGACTTCGGAGTGGAGATTCATTGATCTGGTGATCTTTGATGTTTCGGGTTGGATGAGCAACCCTAGGAAAGTTCAAACGAGGGGTTTGGGACTTAGCCATTTGTTGGGATTCGTTGGTTTACTTAGACTTTCCCCGGGAAACTTCTTTTGGGTGGTTGGTTTTCGGAAAACCTAGAATGAATAGAATTTTGTAAACTAAAGACTTGGGAAACTTAGACTTTGAGAAACAAACTCATAATTTGACTAATTTGAATTGAAATCATTTTTATTAACGTTTAAGCATAGGAGAACCGAAGGGGAAAATATTTACGAAAGACGGGGGAAAAGTCGACTTTGTTGTGGGTTGGAGAGTTATCGGAATTGGGGGAAGCCACTAAGGTGAGCTATGGTGATGATTGAAAGTCACCGAGTACTCTAGTACTCTTGGGGAGTGTTGTGGAGCCGTGTTGTATTGACCGACACCTGGTGCTCTTGTTGTTTGGGCTGTGTTGTATTGACCGACACTAGACCCTTGTGTATTCTGTGGATGGAGTTGTGTTGTATTGACCGACACTTACTCCGAGTTGTGTTGTATTGACCGACACTAACTCATGGGTTTGTTGAGATTGGGTTGTGAGCTGAACACTTTCGTGGTAAGGACGATTCGTTGTTTGGTTAACCACGTTGCATTCAATCGGGTGAATAACGAGAATGGTTCACCTGTGCATATCATGGTGAATAACGGGAA
Source organism: Lotus japonicus (assembly GCF_012489685.1). Taxonomy (NCBI): domain Eukaryota; kingdom Viridiplantae; phylum Streptophyta; class Magnoliopsida; order Fabales; family Fabaceae; genus Lotus; species Lotus japonicus. The sequence continues at coordinate 9,939,507 of NC_080042.1, forward strand.
TGGTTCACCTTGCATTAATGATGAATAACGGGAATGGTTCATCATTCGGTGAATAACGGGAATGGTTCACCAAGGATGAATAACGGGAATGGTTCATCCAGGATGGATTTCATCCAGGATTTATAACGGGAATGGTCCATCCATAGTGAAAATGCTTCACTTGTGGCGAACGGGAACGCGTCACAAATCCGGATACATATTGTGCATTTCACGCATACATTCATGCTGACTGAGATTGTGTGCTGTTTGTTTATTGAAGCAATGTTAGAGCCATAACATGCTAGGATTGTTTATATGTATATATATCAACATATATCTATACCCCATATCACATGTTGAGTGTATATCTACTTATTGCTGTGAGTTGACCCTAGCGCCTTGGCTTTGTTTGTATGTTTGTGTTTGGGCGGTCGGCCTGCTGCCAGATGCCGATGGCCGACTGGTGTTCGATGGTCTCTCCCTCGGGGGGGATCAGATATGAGCTTGTGGATCGGGATGCCCCCACCGCTTGGGTGATCGATGTTGTGGGTCATCGAGCGACGTACCGGGGAAGGGTCATGGAGGACCGGACTGACGAGTGTGAACATCTGACGAAAGGAGTTCTACGACGCATGGAGCTGAGCTTCAACTTGCCGTCTTCAGTTCACCGAGGACTCGGATGTGTGAGCAGTTATGGGTTGGTAGAGTTAGGCATGCGTCATATTTGTGTAGAGCTCTGATTCGTTTTGCTTTTGGGACGGGGTAGGTTCCCGACGCATGGCTTTTGTGTGGTTCTCTTATTGAGGGATCACAGTGAGTCAGTCGGACTATAGGGGTCTTTGCTTAGGCCATTTTGAGGTCGACTTTCTCCCAGTGGATTGTAACTATAACCTTTTCACTCACACTTCTGGATCTGTAACTATTTGCCTACGGGCACACTACTTTGGAGTCTCTGCGAGTGCGCGTGGCATGGGAGTGCAGCTGAGGCTGTACATGTGTTTATATTTGTGTGTTGGTTAGTTTAGTGGTTGGGTTTTGTCTTTACTTCCTTATCGTTTTGATTTAAAGGAAAGAAAACAAACGAAAAAAAATTACCTGTTTTCAGCGTGAAGTCTATTTTTGGTTACTAAAGTGACACCTGGAAATCGGGGTGTTACATTGTGGTATCAGAGCTTAGTCGAGTCTTTTGGGAGTCTTTGGGGAATAGGTCTTCTGTGCTAGGTTGTGTGACTCTGCAAAGAGTGAAAATTGATTGTCTGCAGAGCGATTTTCGCTCTAATTGTTTGCGTTACTACTTAATCGGATTGAGTGGTTTGTCTAGTGCTACCGTATGGTTAGTACTAATTGGGCGTATGATGGGACATAGGATGGTGGACCTTAACCGGATGGCGGAGGCAATAGCTACACTGATCGAGGCAATGATGAACCAGGCTGCGGAAGACGCTTATATGCGCGCTGAAGAGGCTGCACGTGAGCATCACCAACGATTGATGGCGACGGCGATGTATCAACAAAGAGGAATGAACCGAACAGGAGCTGGGGGACCAATGAGGTCAGGATCTCAAGGCTACAACAGAAGGGAGAGCTACCATCAGTGGGGACCGTATCAGCGTTTCGAGGGAAGAGATCTTATCTCAAGAGCGTACGAACCAACAACTGTTGATACTAGAGGGAAGCCAGTTGGTGACAAAGTTGTGATATGTTTTCGTTGCGGAAAGTTTGGGCATTTTGCTAACAAGTGCTCAGTGATTGGACGGAGATGCTTCAAGTGTAACCGAGAGGGGCATCTAGCTGTGAACTGCAAGACACTCCAGGGGGAAATGTCTGATAGTAAGATGAAAGGGAATGATGCTACCGAAGGGACAGGAAACAAGACTTCGGGAAAAACAGTGACGTGTACAGGTGCAAGAAAGTGGGGCACTACAGTATCAAGTGTCCAGACGGGGGATCTCTATGCTTCAACTGTGGGGAAAGCGGGCACTATGCCAGTAGGTGCAAGATCAAGGAAAGTCTATGCTTCAATTGCAACCAACCGGGACATTTTTCTAGAGATTGTAAGGCACCCAAGGGCGAATCATCAGGGAATGTTGGGAAAGGAAAACAACTTGCTACAGAGGAAAGGATTCATATCAAGGAAGGAGCAAGAGTTGAGGAGTTGAACGAGGAAGAACGTGGGAACGATGGTAATATTTTAACTGTTCTTTTATTCTAGAATAACTTACTCTTTTCTCTTCGAAGCGAGTGTGACGCGCCTAACTTGTATTTACGACCTAGACTATGATCTTATGATTATTATCCCTAGTAGGACCTTATTCGAAGTTGCTCGTGTTTTAACTATAGGAGTTACACGAGGTTGGGAATAGCACACTAAGTCTAGAAAGTAGCCTTCCACCGATGCGATTATGAGGAAGCTAGTAGCTGAAGAACGAATCTTAGGGAGATTCCGTATGGGTAGTATACGTGTCATGTTGAGGGTGTGTAGTTCCGTAGCGGGATCATTAAAGGATTTAGTATCAGGATATTTGTGACCACTGGAGGATAGGAACTCATTGACTGTTCCAGTGGGTTTTTCTAAATTTTCACCTTCGATGTATTAGGCCTGATCAACCTAATATTGAGGGGGTGATATTCGGAATCACAGCTGGTTATGGACTTTGATAGAAGGACGGGTAAGATGAATTTGAATTGATTGAGGATTAGTCGGATTTGGGAGGAAAGTTCGTGTTAAGCATTTGATTGTAAAAGATTAAGATTTGAATCTGTGGAAGTCGATGAGTGTCGTATAGACATTGATTGGTTAGTTCGTGTGATTACTCCAAGTAGAGGTAGACCAAGTCAAGAGATTTAGTGCTGGAAAAGTATTAAGTAGTTTCTCGGAAGTTATGAAGTTATAGGTTATGTGATTGCTGAGTGGAATTGTTAGAGACTAAATAAGTTGGAATTAATCAGGTTTTAGATGATAGCTTGATGGTAGCAAGATTGAGAAGAATTAACTCTGAACTAGATTGTTATAGTCGAGTTCGAGGAATAAGTTTTGCTAAGCGTTTGATTAATATGTGGAGACATTATAGTCTTAAGAGATGAATTTTCACTTGAAAAGTGTTGAATTAATGATTAAGTTGGAAAGTTTTAGCATAAGTTGAATACTTGAGGTTGTTGATATGGATTCCAAGGAAATATGCTGAGATTACTAAGTGAGATTTACTAAGTTGGATTGAAATCTTAGGGTTAAGATTGAATCTTGAGAGCCGAGGATCACGTACGAGTAGGAGATCTTATGGTTGTAGGTGTGACAATAGGAGTTGAATCTTAGAAGATTGAAGACCTGAAAGTGAGTTTCGGGTTGAGACCATTGAGGTGTAGTATAAGAGAGATCTTGAAGTAAGGGAATTATGGGTTGTGTGGAGTGTTAAGGTTGGTGATCGATTGATGTTGATCATGAGGTTGCAGACATAATGAGCCATGTGATATGATTTGAATGATGTTAGCATAATAAGTTGTGGATGTGAAAGCATGACGACACTGGTCAGGTCGTTTAGGTAAGTGAAGGAGTTATAGTTTTTAAGAAACGGATATTCATTTAAGAAGTATTGAAGGATTAAAGGTCACTAGAGGACCAAACTTGGTGAAGGTTTAGGTTTTAAATCTATGAATGTCTGTCTAAGGTGTGTAAGACTCGAAGGTTGTCAGAATTTGATTGAGAGATTAAGAAGTTGATTGACGAGATGGTGATGGAGTGACAAAAAGGAAAGTGTTAGTATTAAGATGAATACTTGAAGTTGTTATGTATGGAGAAGTTCCTCAGAGTCTAAGAGGGAATGAAACTTTGTTATGGATTTTGATGATGCATATTACGGGTAACAAGTGAATTTTACTAAAGTTGAATGAGAATCCTAGGGCTAAGGTTGACCTAGTGAGCTGAGATTCATGTACACATAAGAGATTTAGTGGTGTTAGCGGCTACGATAACAGTTAAATCTCAGAATGTTGAAGGATCGGATGATAAAATGGCTAGTTAAGTCCCTTGAGGTATAGTTATGATGTAATCTTCTAGAGGATAAGTCTCGATTTGTGCGAAGGGTTAGGGATTTCAGTGAGTGTAAATAGGTTTGAGTGAGGGAAGTTTCGAGGAAGAAGACGGTAAAAACGGATTGTTAGATATTAAGAGGAGGATTATCTTATAAGTTGTTGATAAATTGATGTTGAAGGGGGATAAGATTAGTGAAGGACAAGGAATAAGGACATAAGTCGAGTTTTAATTCGAATAGTGACTAAGTAGAAGTTTGATTACTTGGTGTGTGTAAAAATAGTTACGAAGTTAGAGGTGTTTTAATGGACTAGCGGTTTCCAAGGGGGAGGATTCGTCTAGAAGTTATCGAACGAACAAGTGGAGTTTTGGACTGTAGATAAAGATCACGAGGACAAGTTGGGTATCTACTTTGAGATGACAGAGAGGCACCGAGTTTAAGAAGAATTTCGGACGACCGAAAGTAAAGAAGTAAGTGGCTAAGATTGTGCGACTGCACGGAGTGCCAACCGGTATCATTTCAAGCAGAGATCCAACGCAAGTGATCGAGTCAGACGACATGAAGTTGAATGATGGTTTGTCTTTTGAGACGCCGACAGTTAGCAGTGGGGATAGAAGAGTGAAACAGTTAAGGGGAAAACAGATTGCTTAAGTAAAGGTTATGAGGAACAATGACACGGGAAATGCTACATGGGAATTGGAGGATAAGATCAAGGAACTGTACCCCGGACTTTTTGCTGAACTCTGAGTTTCGAGGACGAAACTTTCTTTTTGGAGGGGAGTATTGTAAGACCTGGATTTGCCGAACAAGTAAATTTCCGACTCACGCGTAGAATCAGTGTAAGCGTGACAGGAGTTTGATATTTGAGGAAGATTAATGAAGAAGAAAGTTCATGAATTGCTTGAGGAATGTTGCGTAGTCGTTTTCGGAGTTAGTGCGAGTCGTCTGCACACTTGCCTTAGGGCGAGCGTGTCCAGAATAGGCTATTTCGTTCTTAAAGCAACGTTTTGAGTGAGATTTCGAACTCTCGGAAAATTTAAAGATTCTCTTTATTTTTCCATCGACCAGCGTTTCATTTCGGAACTCTGGACTGTACGCACGATAGGTTTAACTTTTCGGATGTCCGCCGACGCTAATTTCTTTGCTTCGAAACCTTAGTTTTGAGCGAAGGATGAAGACTTTTTCTATTCGGGACATCTAACGAAGATTCCGTCCGCGTTGCCAGACTCGTTTCGACGTTTCCAATCTTTCTTCAGTAGGAAGTTTTGTCGTTTGAGCATCACAGCAAAAAGTAGTTTTTCGGGGCAGATTAACCGACACCGCTTTTGAGTTTTTCGATATCGTTTTTCCCAAATCTTAGATGTTTGTTTTGAGTTCTGGAATTCTGACGCCAGAATCTCTCTTAGAATTCCACGGTGATCGTGCTGCAAAAATCGGAATCGCGAAATTTTCATTTTCCCGCGATTTCACCCGCCTATAAATAGCTCGAAAAAGCAAAATCTTGTCATTTTCTTTCCTCCAAGGCCGCGAGTTCTAGGGAGCAAGGGAGAAGAAGATTTTTCGCGAATACTTGACCAATCTTCGTGCAGTTCGTCCCTACTTCTAGGTATCGAGGTAACTATCATGAATCCTGCCTCTGATTTCTGTTTCTGCTGAGTTTCTGAAGTCGTTTCTGTGCTCTAAGTTTTGAGTTTTTTCTAAAATTGTCCGATTTCTCTGATTTCTCGCTTGGGTTATGTTCCTTATGTTCCCCTGAGTCTAAAACCTCTGTCAGTAAACTCTGATTGCGATTCAGTTGTCCAGGATCTGAAAAATTGACTCAAAACTCTTTTTGTCTCACATTTCGAAACTTTATTGTCGTAAAGCTATAATCTGACTTCGTGCCTTTAGGATTTGTTGTCACGGATGTCATGAGGATCGTTGCTGTCAAATCTGTTTTCAGAACTGATAACTTTGAAGTTTTGAGCCTTTATTTTGGACCAAAATGCCCCTGCGTAGTCGTATTTCGACCCGATTGTCCGAAAATTGTTCTGACAGTTTCTTTGCCTTAGTTTTACCCTAAAACTACCTTGTAAACTGATTTGATCAAAGAAAAAGAGCCGAAGCCCTTTTTCCTTTGAGGCCGTGGACTATTTCCTTTAGGGGGGAGTTTTTCGGTTTCGAAAACTTGTCTTTTCGTACCTGATTGTCCTATTCTGAGGCTTTAATGCTTTGTCTATCGTTTATGTATTGTTTTGCGATCGAACTAATCGATTTTGTTTGGATTCTGCTTTGTTTTTCTCCGAGGTTCAGTTGAGGGAACTTTGGAAGACTCAGAGCAATTGTTTGAGGAGAACTTTGTTTGCGTAGCTGGAACAGCTCGAGGTTAGGGCAACTTACTATATATTAGCTATGAATGCATGATAGGCGTCGATCAATTCGACTTATGCTTTACGTTGATGTTGATTATGTTGATGAACTGATGTTGTGATGTTGTGCGTTGTTGGATTGTGCGTTTTGACGCGACTTCGGAGTGGAGATTCATTGATCTGGTGATCTTTGATGTTTCGGGTTGGATGAGCAACCCTAGGCAAGTTCAAACGAGGGGTTTGGGACTTAGCCATTTGGTGGGATTCGTTGGTTTACTTAGACTTTCCCCGGGAAACTTCTTTTGGGTGGTTGGTTTTCGGAAAACCTAGAATGAATAGAATTTTGTAAACTAAAGACTTGGGAAACTTAGACTTTGAGAAACAAACTCATAATTTGACTAATTTGAATTGAAATCATTTTTATTAACGTTTAAGCATAGGAGAACTGAAGGGGAAAATATTTACGAAAGACGGGGGAAAAGTCGACTTTGTTGTGGGTTGGAGAGTTATCGGAATTGGGGGAAGCCACTAAGGTGAGCTATGGTGATGATTGAAAGTCACCGAGTACTCTAGTACTCTTAGGGAGTGTTGTGGAGCCGTGTTGTATTGACCGACACCTGGTGCTCTTGTTGTTTGGGCTGTGTTGTATTGACCGACACTAGACCCTTGTGTATTCTGTGGATGGAGTTGTGTTGTATTGACCGACACTTACTCCGAGTTGTGTTGTATTGACCGACACTAACTCATGGGTTTGTTGAGATTGGGTTGTGAGCTGAACACTTTCGTGGTAAGGACGATTCGTTGTTTGGCTAACCACGTTGCATTCAATCGGGTGAATAACGGGAATGGTTCACCTGTGCATATCATGGTGAATAACGGGAATGGTTCACCTTGCATTAATGATGAATAACGGGAATGGTTCATCATTCGGTGAATAACGGGAATGGTTCACCAAGGATGAATAACGGGAATGGTTCATCCAGGATGGATTTCATCCAGGATGGATAACGGGAATGGTCCATCCATAGTGAAAATGCTTCACTTGTGGCGAACGGGAACGCGTCACAAATCCGGATACATATTGTGCATTTCACGCATACATTCATGCTGACTGAGATTGTGTGCTGTTTGTTTATTGAAGCAATGTTAGAGCCATAACATGCTAGGATTGTTTATATGTATATATATCAACATATATCTATACCCCATATCACATGTTGAGTGTATATCTACTTATTGCTGTGAGTTGACCCTAGCGCCTTGGCTTTGTTTGTATGTTTGTGTTTGGGCGGTCGGCCTGCTGCCAGATGCCGATGGCCGACTGGTGTTCGATGGTCTCTCCCTCGGGGGGATCAGATATGAGCTTGTGGATCGGGATGCCCCCACCGCTTGGGTGATCGATGTTGTGGGTCATCGAGCGACGTACCGGGGAAGGGTCATGGAGGACCGGACTGACGAGTGTGAACATCTGACGAAAGGAGTTCTACGACGCATGGAGCTGAGCTTCAACTTGCCGTCTTCAGTTCACCGAGGACTCGGATGTGTGAGCAGTTATGGGTTGGTAGAGTTAGGCAGGCGTCATATTTGCGTAGAGCTCTGATTCGTTTTGCTTTTGGGACGGGGTAGGTTCCCGACGCATGGCTTTTGTGTGGTTCTCTTATTGAGGGATCACAGTGAGTCAGTCGGACTATAGGGGTCTTTGCTTAGGCCATTTTGAGGCCGACTTTCTCCCAGTGGATTGTAATTATAACCTTTTCACTCACACTTCTGGATCTGTAACTATTTGCCTACGGGCACACTACTTTGGAGTCTCTGCGAGTGCGCGTGGCATGGGAGTGCAGCTGAGGCTGTACATGTGTTTATATTTGTGTGTTGGTTAGTTTAGTGGTTGGGTTTTGTCTTTACTTCCTTATCGTTTTGATTTAAAGGAAAGAAAACAAACGAAAAAAAATTACCTGTTTTCAGCGTGAAGTCTATTTTTGGTTACTAAAGTGACACCTGGAAATCGGGGTGTTACAATATACACTCAACATGTGATATGGGGTATAGATATATGTTGATATATACATATATACACAATCCTAGCATGTTATGGCTCTAATATTGCTTCAATAAACAACCAGCACACAATCCAAGTCAGCATGAATGTATGCGTGAAATACACAATATGAATCCGGATTTGTGACGCGTTCCCGTTCGCCACAAGTGAAGCATTTTCACTATGGATGGACCATTCCCGTTATCCATCCTGGATGAAATCCATCCTGGATGAACCATTCCCGTTATTCATCCTTGGTGAACCATTCTCGTTATTCACCGAATGATGAACCATTCCCGTTATTCATCATTAATGCAAGGTGAACCATTCTCGTTATTCACCATGATATGCACAGGTGAACCATTCCCGTTATTCACCCGATTGAATGCAACGTGGTTAGCCAAACAACGAATCGTCCTTACCACGAAAGTGTTTAGCTCACAACCCAATCTCAACAAACCCATGAGTTAGTGTCGGTCAATACAACACAACTCGGAGTAAGTTTCGGTCAATACAACACAACTCCATCCACAGAATACACAAGGGTCTAGTGTCGGTCAATACAACACAGCCCAAACAACAAGAGCACTAGGTGTCGGTCAATACAACACGGCTCCACAACACTCCCCAAGAGTACTAGAGTACTCGGTGACTTTCAATCATCACCATAGCTCACCTTAGTGGCTTCCCCCAATTCCGATAACTCTCCAAACCCACAACAAAGTCGACTTTTCCCCGTCTTTCGTAAATATTTTCCCCTTCAGTTCTCCTATGCTTAAACGTTAATAAAAATTGTTTCAATTCGAATTAGTCAAGTTATGAGTTTATTTCTCAAAGTCTAAGTTTCCCAAGTCTTTAGTTTTTCAAAGCTCTATCATTCTAAGTTTTCAAAGATCAACCACCCAAAATACATTTCCCAGGGAAAGTCTAAGAATTCCAACATATGGCTAAGTCTCAAATCCCACATTTGGACTTGCCTAGGGTTGTTCATCCAACCCGAAATATCAAAGATCACCAGATCAATGAATCTCCACTCCGAAATTGCGTCAAAACGCTCAATCCAACAAAAGCACAACATCACAAGTATGGAAAAGCATCATAACATCAACTCATCATCAAAAACAACATCAGATAAAACATAAGTCGAATTTATCGACGCCTATCATGCAGTCATAGCTAATATATAGTAAGTTGCCCTAACCTCGAGCTGTTCCAGCTTCGAAATCAAGGTTGTCCTCAAACAGTTGCTCTGAATATTCCAAAGTTCCTTCAACTGAACCTCGGAGAAAAACAAAGCAGAATTCAAACAAAATCGATTAGTTCGATCGCAAAACAATACATAAACGATAGACAAAGCATCAAAGCTTCAGAATACGACAATCGGGTACGAAAGGACAAGTTTCCGAAAACGAAAACTCCCCCCCCTAAGGAAATAACCCACGGCCATAAGGAGAAAAGGGCTTCGGCTCTTTTTCTTCGATCAAATCAGTTTACAAGGTAGTTTTAGGGTAAAACTAAGGCAAAGAAACTGTCAGAACAATTTTCGGACAATCGGGTCGAAATACGACTACGCAGGGGCATTTTGGTCCAAAATAAAGGCTCAAAACTTCAAAGTTATCAGTTCTGAAAACAGATTTGACAGCAACGATCCTCATGACATCCGTGACAACAAATCCTAAAGGCACGAAGTCAGATTATAGCTTTACGACAATAAAGTTTTGAAATGTGAGACAAAAAGAGTTTTGAGTCAATTTTTCAGATCCTGGACAACTGAATCGCAATCAGAGTTTACTGACAGAGGTTTTAGACTCAGGGGAACATAAGGAACATAACCCAAGCGAGAAATCAGAGAAATCGGACAATTTTAGAAAAAGCTCAAAACTTAGAGCACAGAAACGGCTTCAGAAACGCAACAGAAACAACAATCAGAGGTAGGAATCGTGTTAGTTACCTTGATACCTAGAAGTAGGGACGAACTGCACGAAGATTGGTCAAGATTTCGCGAAAATCTCTTCTCCCCCCAAGCTCTCCACAATCTCGGCCAAAATGGGTGAAAATGAAGAGGATTTTGCTTTTTCGCCTATTTATAGGCGGGCGAAATCGCGGGAAAATGAAAATTTCGCGATTCCGATTTTTGCAGCACGATCACCGTGGAATTCTAAGAGAGATTCTAGCGTCGGAATTCCAGAACTCAAAACGAATATCTAGGATTTGGGAAAAACGATATCGAAAAACTCAAAAGCGGTGTCGGTTAATCTGCCCCGAAAAACTACTTTTTGCTGTGATGCTCAGACGACAAAACTTCCAACAGAAGAAAGATTGGAAATGTCGAAACAAGTCTGGCAACGCGGACGGAATATTCGTTAGAAGTCCCGAATAGAAAAAGTCTTCATCCATTGCTCGAAAATAGGGTTTCGAAGCAAAGAAATTAGCGTCGGCGGACATCCGAAAAGTAAAACCTATCGTGCGTACAGTCCAGAGTTCCGAAATGAAACGCTGGTCGATGGAAAAATAAAGAGAATCTTTAAATTTTCCGAGAGTTCGAAATCTCACTCAAAACGTTGCTTTAAGAGCGAAATAGCCTATTCTGGACACGCTCGCCATAAGGCAAGTGTGCAGACGACTCGCACTAACTCCGAAAACAACTACGCAACATTCCTCAAGCAATTCCTGAACTTTCTTCTTCATTAATCTTCCTCAAATATCAAACTCCTGTCACGCTTACACTGATTCTACGCGTGAGTCGGAAACTAGCTTGTTCTGAAAATCCAGGTCTTACAGTTATACGCTTAAACCTAGGTCAGAAACCCTAGTATATAGCTAGTTTTCACTTTTAGGCACGATGGAAGTTAATTCCAAAAATCTTCAGAGAAATGTTAGAACTTCTCTTTTTCCATATATCACAATCGTTTCGAGGCGAAACTCTAGGATCTACGAACGTCCGATTCCAATCATCGGAAGTTTGCCGAAACCGAATCCCTGGTATTTCAAAACCCTAGAATCAACCGACAATGAAGACTTTTTCTATTCAGAGCTTCAAATGAAGATTCTACACGCGTACACCCATTTCTCTTGATGATTTCAATCTTTCTTCAGAAGGAAGTTTTCCATTCCGACATCCGATGCAAAAAGCAACTTATCGGGTAAAATAGTTTTATACCGACTATGCATTAGTTGCCAAAAATACAAGGAGACCTCTTTATAGTTTTGGAATTCTTTTGCCAAAACATATCTATTAATTCACGGAGAATGACGCCTGAAAAATCTGATTCGCGAAACTTTCATTTTCCCGCGAATTTCCATCTTCTATATATAGCAAACAAGTGAGAAAAAAACACAAAACTCCTCCATTTTCTCTCCTCAAGGCCGCGAGCTTCACCAAAGAAGAAGGAAGAAGAATTTTCTTCATTACTTGCTTGATCGTTGATCCGTTAGTTGCTGCTTCAAGGTTTCGAGGTATAGTCGCTAATCCTTACCTCTGATCGCTTTTTCCATAGCTTTTCTGTAGACTTTTCTGAGCTGATAGTTTATGGGTTTTTGCAAAACTATCCCGAATCTTTCATTTCTGATTCTAAACCTCTTCTTTATGTGCCCAAGATCACTTCTGCCGGATTAGATTTTCCGTTATGTCGCCGGAATTCCGCCGGAATCAATTTTAGCCTAAAATACCCATTTTTGGAGTTTTTGGAGTAAAGCTTCAACCTTTAGGCTGAAAACTATCGCCTTAGCTTAGTGCTAGTAGGATTAGTTGTCATAAACGTCGTCGGTGACGTCCCTGCAAAATTTGGTTTTTGGGATTTCAGTTTTGAAATTTCTAAGTTAAAAATCATGACCAAAATACCCCTGCGACAGTTTTTGATCCGATAATTTTTCCGAGTTCAGAATAACCTTAGTTACGGCTAATGATAGCATAGGAACCAAGTTTGATCGAAGAAAAATCGAGTCTCCTAATTGTGAAAAGTGGCCGAACCTATTAAGAGGGAGGAGGAAAATTTCCTTTTCCGAAAACTTGTCTTTCGCGCTAGATTATCGTACCTTAGAGTATAGATTACTTCGAGTAACCTTAGTAAGTATCGATAGCTTAGTTTTCGATAGATTCTGATAGTATTTATGTGATTTTGTTTTAAAGGAACTTTTGAGGAATTTCCTGAGGAACAACACTTTGATTGTGAGGAAGAGTTGGAAGTTCATCCTGGAGAATCTGCAGGTGAGGGCTTCTCACTGAATCTCTAGTTAATGCTCAGGGTCGATGTTTTCGACATTGTTTACTGTTTATGCACTGGATTGTGTGTGATTGGAAAATGTTTTCTGAGGCTTCGGCTGACAATGTAGATGATTCATCTACTGAATGCTTTTGAGAGTGAATTACATGCTAAGTGCTAATTGGGTAATTTAGGATGTGTGATGCATGCTTTATATGCTAAGTGCTAAGTGTTTATGATGAGATTTATTGATATATGACATGTTGTTGGTTGTGATGATTTAAATATACTTTGCACTGGAATCTGAGATTCTGAATGGTGAGAATAGCGGGCAGGTCATGCCGATTTTATTTTGAGAGTTTTGAGAAAGTTTGATAGGACGAACGAGGTTCGGGCCTTATTTTTGTTTAGTGGATCGAGACATTCTCTAGAAGCGACTTGGGATTGGGAGATCCTGAAAATGTATAAGACTTGCGATAAGACAAAATGGAATCTATTTTATAAAGAAAACTCATAAGACCTTAAATAACCTCTAAATCTTTAAGTAATGATAACAACCTCGAAGGAAGGCATTGGAAGCCAAATCTTAATTTTGGAAAAACGAGAAGTGTCGTCGGATCCAAGTGTTGAGTATGTCGTTGTTGTGCTGTTGGAGCAGCGTTTGTTGTTGTGCTGTTGGAGCAGCTATGTTGTGGGGCTATCCTGGGGATAAGTCCGGGGAACTGATAGTTCCCGAGTATGTGATACTCTTGTGCTGTTGGAGCAGCTATGTGTTGTGGTGAAGTGTGTCTTTTGGTCGCAGAATCGACCGTTACCTTAGGGTAAGCTTTTAGAGACTTTAATTTACCTAGAACACGTTGCGACGTGTCGAGTGAGATTCGGAGACGTTGTTTGACTAATCATCCTGCATACATGCAACATTAATGAGGTATTAACACAGGACGTACTCTGGACCTCGTCGGTTTCCAAAATGGTCATAAGACCCGGAATGCCGTGAAAGAGCGTTTGTAGACGTTTCTTGTAGCAGACCGAAATGGCAGACCTACGGGTTTACTGCTGATCTGACTACCGCTGATGTTGGAGTAAGAGGCACGCGGGCCGAAATGGTCCCACCGTGGCTGGTGTTAGGGCTGATCCGTTTGATGTCCATCCTTTTCCGGAATGCATGTGGTTGACTGGGTCAACCTGCATATCACATCATGCAACATGCATACTAATTTAGTTGTCGAATGTGATTGTTATTTGTTAATCCTATTTGGAACATGTTAATTGTTATTATTGCTGTTATGTTCATTATGGAATATGTAACCCTAGGATGTTATCCCTAGCTATAAGCCTAAGTGGCTATTCTATTATCTGTATCTATCGATGTTATTATTTACATAATTCTTTGGAGTTGACCCTCGCGTCTTCTGTGTGTGCTTTGGCGGACAAACGCCCTTTGTCAGATGTCCACGGCGGACTAGATCATGATGGTTCACCCTTCGGGGGGGGGGACTAGAGTTGAGATGCTGGAACAGGAGCGCATCGCGGTAGCGAGAGGAGGACGGATGATGTACTTAGACTAGGTCGTTCTGAATTCAGATTCGGACGACGATCATGCTAGCATGTAGGTTTTAGTGCTGGTGTGAGCTCCTCAAGACGGGATTAGTGTGGGAGTAGAGTCTTAGCTCTGAACGTCATTTGTTTCTTTTGGGACAGGGTAGCCTCCCACCTATAGCTTTTTGTGTGGTTTCTTTACAGGAATCACAAGGAGTTAGTTGGACTTAGGAGGTCTTGTTTCAGGCCGATGGGCCAGCTTATTCCCAGTTTTGAGGGATGGTGTTGCGGACACTCTACCTTTTCATTTGGTCTGTACATATTGCCTTCGGGCGCTACACTTTTCTTTCCGTCACTGGAGGTTACTCGTGACGAGGTTGTTACTTACAACGGGGGATGTATTATATATTGTACATTAGTTCTGTCGCTTGTCGCTTTTGGGTTTTATTTATTTCAGTCTTGTCTTAGTTATTATCGAAAAAAAAAATATTCACGTTTTTCCGCGTTAAGTTTATTTTAGTTACTAAAGTGACGCCACCGAAATCGGGGTGTTACATTGTGGTATCAGAGCACGGTCGAGTCTTTCGGGAGTTGTTGGGAAATAGGTCTTCTGTGCTAGGTTGTGTGACTCTGCAAAGAGTGAAAATTGATTGTCTGCAAGCGATTTTTCGCTTAAAAATTGATTGAAGTTATTGCTTAATCATATTGTATAGTTATGGAAATGCTATCTTATGATGAGTACTAACTGTTTGTTTGACTAAGCATAGGATGGTAAGCCATGATCGAATGGCAAAGGCGATAGCTACAATGATTGAAGCAATGATGAACCAGGCTGCTGAGGATGCTTACAGACACGCGGAGGAGGCTGCACGTAAGCAACCTCAACTGCTAAGCGAGGTGTCCAAGTACCATCATAATGGGTTGGACCGAGTTGGAACTGGAGGACCAGTGAGATCAGGTTTCCAGGAGTACCAACTGTGGAAGCCATATCAGCATCATGAGGGGAGAGACCCTATTCCGGGATCACACAAGTCGACGACCGCAACTATTGGCCAGGAGGCTGTGTCATGCTACCGTTGTGGAAAGCTTGGACACTACGCCTTTCAGTGCTCAGTGGCTGGAACAAAATGCTGGAAGTGCAGACAACGTGGACATTTGGTCGTGAACTGTAGGACGTTCCAGGCGGGACCGTCTGATAACAAGATGAAGGACAAGTTTTCCGCCATAGCTAGAGGGGCAAGGAAACAAGTGACCTGTTTCAGATGTGGGATGCCGGGGCACTATGCTAATGCTTGTCCCGACACGAGGCCCAAATGCTATAATTGTAA
>NC_080042.1:9965068-9987568 GCF_012489685.1 Lotus japonicus
AGGCCGACTTTCTCCTAGTGGGTTGTAATTATACTCTTTCTCACTCACACTTCTGGTTTTGTACATATTTGCCTACGGGCACACTACTTTGGAGTCACTGCAAGTGTGCGTGACGTGGAAGTGCAGCTGAGGCTGTACATGTTTATATTTGATGTATATTGGTAAGTTTAGTGGTTGGGTTATGACTTTATTTCCTTTTCGCTTTATTTAAGAAGGAATCAATCGAAAAAAATTACCTGTTTTTCCGCAAAAGTTTATTTTTGGTTACTAAAGTGACACCTGGAAGTCGGGGTGTTACATTGTGGTATCAGAGCTTGTCGAGTCTTTCGGGAGTCTTTGGGGAATAGGTCTTCTGTGCTAGGTTGTGTGACTCTGTAAAGAGTAAAAAAATTGATTGTCTGCCAAGCGATCTTCGCTTTAATTGATTGAAGTTGCTACCTAATCATATTGTATAGTTATGCAAAATACTATCTTATGATGGGTACTGACTGTTTGCTAAACGAATACAGAACATGGTGAACGCGAACCAACTTGCAGAGATGGTGGCCACTTTGGTCCAAGCAATGACTGTACAAACGAATGACAATGCACATAGGCGTGCTGCTGAGGATGCACGTGAGCTACACCGGCTTCAGAGAGAAGCAGCCCTGGACCAGAACAGGGGACTGAATGATTTTAGAAGGCAGGATCCACCCAAGTTCACGGGTGGGACTGACCCGGACGAGGCGGATCTCTGGATCCAAGAGATAGAGAAGATTTTCGAAGTACTACAGACTAGTGAAGGGGCTAAGGTGGGTCTGGCAACTTATCTACTGCTGGGCGATGCTGAGTACTGGTGGAGGGGCGCCAGAGGGATGATGGAGGCAAACCATGTTGAGGTGAACTGGAATTCTTTTCGTGCCGCCTTTCTGGAGAAGTATTTTCCTGATAGTGCTCGTGACGAGCGTGAGTCGCAGTTTCTGACTCTTCGTCAAGGGAGCATGACTATTCCGGAATATGCTGCTAAGTTGGAAGCTTTGGCCAAGCACTTCCGATTTTTCCGTGATCAGGTTGATGAACCCTATATGTGCAAGCGCTTTGTGAGGGGACTGAGAGCTGACATTGAGGACTCAGTGAGACTGTTGGGGATTATGAGGTTTCAAGCTTTGGTTGAGAAGGCCACCGAGGTGGAGCTGATGAAGAATAGGAGGATGGACCGGGCTGGAATTGGGGGACCAATGAGGTCGAGTTCCCGGAGCTATCAAGGAAAAGGAAAGTTACAGATGAAGAAGCCTTATCAGCGTCCTACGGGGGAAGGGTTTACCCCAGGACCGTACAGGCCTACGATTGCTGCTGCGGGAGGAGCAGGAAGCCAAGCTGGGAGCCGTGAGATAACATGTTTCAAATGCGGGGAGATTGGGCACTACTGCACGAAATGCCCGAAGGGGAAGCTGAGGTGTTTCAAGTGTGATCTACCAGGACATCTGGCCATCAACTGCAAGACACCCAAGGTTGAGTCATTTGTTAACACCGTAAGGGGAAAGGGCCCTGCTGCCAAAGGAAGGGTTTATATCATGGACGGTGAAGAAGCTGAGGGGTTAACCAGAGGAGAGCGCAAGAACGATGGTAACCTTCTAACTATTCTTTCTCATTATAGTATAGTCTACTCTTCGTTACCCCCGTAGCGTGTGCAACCCGCCTGAACTTGTTTTTACCGCTAAGCTTTGACCTTATAGATATTACACCTACTAAGAATTTATTTGACAGTTGCTCGTGTTTTAACTATAGAAGTTATACGAGGTTGGGAATGGCACACTAAGTCTAGAAAGTAGTCTTCCACCGATGCGATTATGAGGAGGCTAGTAGCTGAAGAACGAATCTTAGGGAGATTCCGGATGGGTGGTATACGTGTTATGCTGAGGGTGTGTAGTTCCGTAGCGGGATCATTAAAGGATTTAGTATCAGGATATTTGTGACTACTGGAGGATAGGAACTCATTGACTGTTCCAGTGGGTTTTTCTAAATGTCCACCTTCGATGTATTGGGCCTGATCAACCTAATATTGAGGGGGTGATATTCGGAATCACAGCTGGTAATGGACCTTGATAGAAGGATGTGTAAGATGAATTTGAATTGATTGAGGATTAGTCGGATTTGGGAGGAAAGTTCGTGTTAAGCATTTGATTGTAAAAGATTAAGATTTAAATCTTTGGAAGTCGATGAGTGTCGTATAGACATTAACTGGTTAGTTCGTGTGATTACTCCAAGTAGAGGTAGACTAAGTCAAGAGATTTAATGCTGGAAAAGTATTAAGTAGTTTCTCGGAAGTTATGAAGTCATGGGTTATGTGATTACTGAGTGGAATTGTTAGAGACTAAATAAGTTGGATTTAATCAGGTTTTAGATGATAGCTTGATGGTAGCAAGAGTGAGAAGAATTAACTCCGAACTAGATTGCTGTGGTCGAGTTCGAGGAATAAGTTTTGTTAAGCGTTGGATTAATATGTGGAGACATTATAGTCTTAAGAGATGAAATTTTCACTTGAAAAGTGTTGAATTAATGATTAAGTTGGAGAAAGAAAGTTTTAGCATAAGTTAAATACTTGAGGTTGTTGATATGGATTCCAAAGAAATATGCTAAGATTACTAAGTGAGATTTACTAAGTTGGATTGAAATCTTAGGGTTAAGATTGAATCTTGAGAGTCGAGAATCGCGTACGAGTAGGAGATCTTATGGTTGTAGGTGTGACAATAGGAGTTGAATCTTAGAAGATTGAAGACCTGAAGGTGAGTTTCGGGTTAAGACTATTGAGGTATAATATAAGAGTGATCTTGAAGTAAAGGAATTCTGGGTTGTGTAGAGTGTTAAGGTTGGTTATAAGTTGGTGATCGATTGATGTTGAGTATGAGGTTGCCGACATAATGATCCATGTGATAAGACTTGAATGATGTTAGCATAATAAGTTGTGAATGTGAAAGCATGACGACACTGGTCAGGTCGTTTGGGTAGTGAAGGAGCTATAGTTTTTAAGAAACGAATATTCATTTAAGAAGTATTGAAGGATTAAATGTTATTAGAGGACCAAACTTGGTGAAGGTGTAGGTTTTAAATCTATGAATGTCTGTCTAAGGTGTAGGACTCGAAGTTTGTCAGAATTTGATTGAGAGATTAAGAAGTTGATTGACGAGATGGTGATTGAGTCACAGAAAGGAAGGTGTTAGTATTAAGATGAATACCTGAGGTTGTTATATTTTGACGAGTTTCGTAGAGTATAAGAGTCAATGGGACTTTGTTATGGATTTTGATGATGCATATTACGAGTAACAAGTGAATTTTACTAAAGTTGAGTGAGAATCCTAGGGCTAAGGTTGACCTAGTGAGCTGAGATTCATGTACACATAAGAGATTTAGTGGTGTTAGCGGTTACGATAAGAGTTAAATCTCAGAATGTTGAAGGATCGGAAGATGTAATGGCTAGTTAAGTCCCTTGAGGTATAGTTATGATTTAATCTTCTAGAGGATAAGTCTCGATTTGTGCGAAGTGTTAGGGATTTCAGTAAGTGTAAATAGGTTTGAGTGAGGGAAGTTTTGAGGAAGAAGACAATAATAATGGATTGTTAGTTATTAAGAGGAGGATTATCTTATAAGTTGTTGATAAATTGATGTTGAAGGGGATAAGATTAGTGAATGACAGGAAATAAGGACATAAGTCGAGTTTAATTCGAATAGTGACTAAGTAGAAGTTTGATTTCTTGGTGTGTGTAAAGATACTTACGAAGTTAGAGGTGTTTTAATGGACTAGCGGTTTCCAAGGGGATGATTTGTATAGGAGTTATCGAATGAACAAATGGAGTTTTGGACTGTAGATGAAGATCATGAGGACAAGCTGAGTATTTACTTTGAGATGACAGAGAGGCACCGAGTTTAAGAAGAATTTCGGACGACCGAAAGTAAAGAAGTAAGTGGTTAAGATTGTGCGACTGCACGGAGTGCTAACCGGTATCATCTCAAGCGGGGATCCGACGCAAGTGATCGAGCCAGACGACATGAAGTTGAATGATGGTTTGTCTTTTGGAGACGCTGACAATTAGCAGTGGGGATAAAAGAGTGAAACAGTTAAGGGGAAAACAGATTGCTTAAGGAAAGGTTATGAGGAACAATGACATGGGCAATACTACATGGGAATTGGAAGATAAGTTCAAGGAACGGTATCCCGGACTTTTTGCAGAACTCTGAGTTTCGAGGACGAAACTTTCTTTTTGGAGGGGAGTATTGTAAGACCTGGATTTTCAGAACAAGTTAATTTCCGACTCACGCGTAGAATCAGTGTGAGCGTGACAGGAGTTTGGTATTAGAGAAAGATTAATGAAGAAGAAAGTTCAGGAATTACTTGAGGAATGTTGCGTAGTTGCTTTCGGAGTTAGTACGAGTCGTCTGCACATCTGCCTTATGGCGAGCGTGTCCAGAATAGGCTTTTTCGCTTCTAGAGCAACGTTTTAAGGGAGATTTCTAATCCTTGGAAAATTTAAAGATTCTCTTTATTTTTCCTTCGACCAGCGTTTCATTTCGGAACTCTGGACTGTACGCACGATAGTATTCACTTTTCGGAAGTTCGCCGACGCTAATTTCTTTGCTTCAAAACCCTAGATTCGAGCGATGGATGAAGACTTTTTCTATTCGGGACTTCTAACGGACTTTCCGTCCGCGATGCCAGATTTGTTTCGACATTTCCAATCTTTCTTCAGAAGGAAGTTTTGTCGTCCGGCGATCACAGCAAAAAGTAGTTTTTCGGGACAGATTTAACTTACACCGCTTTTGAGATTTTCGATATCGTTTTTCCCATATCATAGATATTTGTTTTGAGTTCTGGATTTCTGACGCCAGAATCTCTCTTAGAATTCCTTGGTGAACGTGCTGCAAAAATCAGAATCGCGAAATTTTCATTTTCCCGGGATTTCGCCCGCCTATAAATAGGCGAAAAAGCAAAATATCTTCCATTTTCCTCCATTAGTGGCCCAAATTCGTGGAGAGCAAGGGGGGAGGAGATTTTCGCGAAAACTTGACCAATCTTCGCGTAGTTCGTCCCTACTTCTAGGTATCGAGGTAACTAACACGAATCCTATCTCTGATTGTTGTTTCTGTTGCGTTTCTGACGTCGTTTCTGTGCTCTAAGTTTTGAGCTTTTTCTAAAATTGTCCGATTTCCTCGATTTCTTGCTTGGGTTATGTTCTCTAGGTTCCCAAGAGCCTAAAACCTCTGTCAGTAAACTCTGATTGTGATCCAGTTGACAGGGATCTGAAAAACTGATTCAAAACCCTTTTTGCTCACATTTCGAAACTTTATTGTCGAGAAGTCATAATCTGACTTCGTGCCTTTAGGATTAGTTGTTACATATGTCGTGAGGATCATTGCTGTCAAATTTGTTTTCCGATCTGATAACTTTGAGGTTTTGAGCTTTTATTTTGGACCAAAATGCCCCTGGATAGCCGTATTTCGACCCGTTTGTCCGAAAATTGTTCTGACAGTTTCTTTGCCTTAGTTTTACCCTAAAACTACCTTGTGAAGTGATTTGGTCGAAGAAAAAGAGCCGAAGCCCTTTTTCCTTTAGGGCCGTGGGCTATTCCTTTAGGGGGGGAGTTTTTCGGTTTCGAAAACTTGTCTTTTCATACCCGATTGTCTTATTCTGAAGCTTTAATGCTTTGTCTATCGTTTATGTGTTGTATTGCGATCGAGCTAATCGATTTTGTTTGGATTCTGCTTTGTTTTCTCCGAGGTTCAGTTGAAGGAACTTTAGGAACTTCAAAGCAATTGAGTGAAGGAGCCTTTGCTTGTGATTGCGAAGCTGGATCAGCTCGAGGTTAGGGCAACTTACTATATTTAGCCATGATTGCATGATAGGCGTCGATAAATTCGACTTATGCTTTATCTGATGTTGTTTATGATGATGAGTTGATGTTATGATGCTTTTCCATAACTTGTGATGTTGTGCTTTTGTTGGACTGAGCGTTTTGACGCGACTTCGGAGTGGAGATTCATTGATCTGGTAATCTTTGATATTTCGGGTTGGATGAATAACCCTAGGCAAGTTCAAATGTGGGGTTTGAGACTTAGCCATTTGTTGGGATTCGTTGGAATTCCTAGACTTTCCCCGGGAAATGTATTTTGGGTGGTTGACTTTTGGAAACTTAGAATGATAGAGCTTTCGGAAAATAAAGACTTGGGAAACTTAGACTTTGAGAAATAAACTCATAACTTGGCTAATTCGAATTGAAACAATTTTTATTAACGTTTAAGCATAGGAGAACTGAAGGGGAAAAATATTTACGAAAGGCGGGGAAAAGTCGACTTATGTTGTGGGTTTGGAGAGTTTGGAATTGGGGAAAGCCACTGAGGTGAGCTATGGTGATGATTGAAAGTCACCGAGTACTCTAGTACTCCTGGTAGTGTTGTTCGAGTCGTGTTGTATTGACCGGCACAGACTCTGGGTTTTGCTTGTGAGTTTTGTGGTGGGAGTTGTGTTGTATTGACCGACACTAACTCCGAGTCGTGTTGTATTGACCGACACTGACTCTGGTTTTGATAATCATACTGCACACGTGCATATACGCGATGAAGTGCCAAGCAGAGTACTTCGGTATAGCAGGAAGTAACGATCAGCCATGCAGAGTTGAATCGGTCCTGACTATATCTGGCACAACAGGAGGTAACGATCATCCAAGTAGAGTTGTATCGTGCCTGTTGATGTTCGGCATAGCAAGCAGAAATGGTTAAACACGAGGCCAGTGTTACGACCGTCTCGAGGTGCCCTGCCTATAAGTGGCAATACCATTGGTTTGTCCCGTCGCCAAGCAGAGTGACGTCGTTGATTTGTCCCGTCGCCAAGCAGAGTGACGTCGTTGACTTGTTCCGTCGCCAAGCAGAGTGATGTTGTTGATTTGTTCCGTCGCCAAGCAGAGTGACGTTATTCGGGTTTGTGTCAGCATATTCTGCAGTGACACAATGCATCTTATTATGATTTGATGTTGATTAACATTGTTACGTGTTTTGGTGATTGAATTGTGTAAGAGATTCGATAACATGCTATGTATATACCTTAGGGTAGGCAATACATAACTGATATGTATGTATATACAACATATATATATACCCCCTTTATCGCATGTTGATTGTATATCTATTGTATTCTGTAAGTTGACCCTAGCGCCTTGGCTTTGTTTGTATGTTTGTGTTTGGGCGGTCGGCCTGCTGCCAGGCGTCTGTCAGCCGGTTCGTGATGATTCGTTGTGCGGGAAAGACCCGGAGCGAAATGACTAAGACTAAAGCTTTCGACGAAGACCCGGACTTCATGCCTGATTGAGGGAGGGTCGATGATAGTAGTGTGGGTTATGGGTGGTTAGAGTCTTTTGGAGTTGGTTGTTACTGTAATAGCTCTGATTCGTTTTGCTTTTGGGACAGGGTAGGTTCCCGACGCATGGATTTTGTGTGGTTCTCTTACTGAGGGATCACAGTGAGTCAGTCGGACCATAGGGGTCTTTGCTTAGGCCATTTTGAGGCCGACTTTCTCCTAGTGGGTTGTAATTATACTCTTTCTCACTCACACTTCTGGTTTTGTACATATTTGCCTACGGGCACACTACTTTGGAGTCACTGCAAGTGTGCGTGACGTGGAAGTGCAGCTGAGGCTGTACATGTTTATATTTGATGTATATTGGTAAGTTTAGTGGTTGGGTTATGACTTTATTTCCTTTTCGCTTTATTTAAGAAGGAATCAATCGAAAAAAATTACCTGTTTTTCCGCAAAAGTTTATTTTTGGTTACTAAAGTGACACCTGGAAGTCGGGGTGTTACTGGACTGGGCGAGCCCCTAGAGGGGCAACGCCCAGCATGTATCCCGCCCTGAGGCGGGGCCCTGGCCTTCAGATGGGCCTTGACCTCGGAGGCCCAATTGGCCCAATAGGTAGTACCCAAGCTCTATAAATAGGAGGTAGTTATCAAGTGTAAGGGACTTTTGGCTCATTTGATGAAAATAGCACTCGAAATTCAGCACTCTCTCTCACTCTCATTCTCTCTTAGCACAATCCCTCTACCTCTAGGTACTATGCCTCTCTTCAATGTTCATTCCCAGAACATTTGGCGCCGTCTGTGGGGACTGTAAACTTTCTACTCCCATTCAGGTGGATTGATTGTGCATGAAGTTACCTCTGATTGTGATTAGGCAATTCTCTGGTTTTCTGATTTTGATTCTGTGACTAGTGTTGGTTCTCCGATCGAGTTTGCATCGTTTCTGGTTTGGATGGAGACTCGACGCAGGAGGCAGCATCATTCACCAATGCGACAGCGGATTTCGCCGCCTCGGCGGCCTCATCGTGTGGACCTGGATTCTCCGGTACGAACGACAGGAGTACAGTCGCCTTCTCCTCTTCCATCACCACCACCTCCTCCATCGCCTTCACAGGTGGGATCTCTGGAGCGCTCACCAGAGAATTCACCTGCTCCGGAACAACAGCCGGCGGTGACACAGGAGCAATGGCGCCATTTGATGCGCAGTATTGGCAACATCCAGCAGCGGAATGAGCATCTACAGGCTCAGTTAGATTTCTACCGTCGCGAGCAGCGAGATGATGGAAGCAGAGAAGCAGATTCCTTGGCTGAGTTTCGTCCGTTCTCGGAAGATGTTGAGAATGTGGCGATTCCGGATAACATGAAAACGTTAGTTCTGGATTCTTACAGCGGAGATTCCGATCCGAAAGATCATCTTCTGTATTTTAATACGAAGATGGTGATAATTGCGGCGTCAGATGCGGTGAAGTGCAGGATGTTTCCATCGACGTTCAAATCGACGGCGATGGCGTGGTTCACAACTTTGCCGCGAGGATCGATTTCAAATTTCAGAGACTTCTCATCCAAGTTTCTAGTGCAATTCTCGGCAAATAAGAATCAGCCGGTGACGATCAATGACCTATACAATATTCGCCAGCAAGAAGGGGAGTCGCTGAAAGAGTACATGGCAAGGTACAGCGCGGCGTCGGTAAAGGTAGAGGACAAGGAGCCTCGAGCTTGTGCTTTAGCATTTAAAAACGGTTTGCTGCCGGGAGGGTTGAACAGCAAATTGACACGTAAGCCGGCGCGCTCGATGGAAGAGATGCGTGCTCGTGCCAGCACTTATATTCTCGACGAGGAGGACGACGCTTTCAAAAGAAAGCGCGCGAAGTTGGAAAAGGGTGACTCGTCGCCCAAGCGTGCGAAAAAAGATAGGAGCGGCGAAGATAAGGGGGATGGCAAGCAGCAGAGACCAGGTAAGGGGAAGTCGGTATTCAAACCGACCAAGGAACAGTTGTATCCACGGCGCGATGATTATGAACAACGTCGGCCTTGGCAATCTAAGTCTCATCGCCAACGGGAGGAAACTGATATGGTGATGAACACAGATTTATCGGATATGCTCCAAGGGGCGAGGGACGCAAATCTAGTGGATGAACCGGAGGCCCCAAAGTATCAGCCACGGGACGCCAATCCCAAGAAGTGGTGTGAGTTCCACCGGTCCGCCGGGCATGATACGGATGACTGTTGGACTTTGCAGCGGGAGATTGATAAGTTGATTCGGGCGGGATATCAAGGAAATCGTCAAGGTCTGTGGCGCAACGGTGGCGATCAAAACAAAGCGCACAAGCGGGAGGAGGAGCGAGCGGACACTAAGGGCAAGAAAAAGCAAGAAACAGCGGCTATCGCCACAAAAGGGGCTGATGACACGTTCGCTCAACACTCAGGCCCGCCCGTCGGGACCATCAACACCATCGCCGGGGGATTTGGCGGCGGTGGCGACACTCATGCGGCGCGTAAGCGCCATGTTCGTGCCGTTAATTCCGTTCATGAGGTCGCTTTTGGATTCGTACACCCTGACATAACAATCTCGATGGCGGACTTTGAGGGGATAAAGCCTCATAAGGACGACCCGATTGTGGTACAGTTAAGGATGAACAGTTTCAACGTTAGAAGGGTACTCCTGGATCAGGGTAGTTCGGCTGATATTATCTATGGTGATGCATTTGACAAGTTGGGACTAACTGACAATGATCTGACTCCATATGCGGGAACCTTGGTAGGTTTCGCGGGGGAGCAAGTAATGGTGCGGGGATACATTGATCTAGACACAATATTTGGGGAAGATGAGTGTGCCAGGGTTTTAAAGGTAAGGTATCTGGTTCTCCAGGTGGTGGCAACTTACAATGTCATCATTGGGCGAAATACATTGAATCGCCTTTGTGCTGTAATTTCAACAGCCCACTTGGCGGTCAAGTATCCGCTAAGCAGTGGAAAGGTGGGAAAGCTGAAGGTGGACCAGAAGATGGCGAGGGAGTGTTATAATAATTGCCTTAACTTGTACGGCAAGAAGAGTGCGTTGGTTGGTCATAGATGTTATGAAATCGAAGCTTCGGATGAAAATCTTGATCCCCGGGGCGAGGGGCGAGTAAATAGGCCCACGCCAATTGAGGAAACGAAGGCGCTAAAGTTTGGCGATCGCACTTTGAAGATTGGGACCAGACTGACGGAAGAGCAAGAGACGCGCCTGACAAAACTGCTTGGGGAGAACTTAGACTTGTTTGCTTGGAGCTGCAAAGACATGCCTGGAATTGATCCAAACTTCATATGCCATCGGCTAGCATTGAATCCAAGTGTCAAGCCAGTTTCACAACTCAGGAGGCGCTTGGGTGGCGACAAAGGGAAGGCGGTGCAACAGGAAGTCGACAAGTTGCTGGCGGCAGAGTTCATCAGGGAAGTGAAGTATCCGACGTGGTTGGCGAACGTCGTAATGGTGAAGAAGGCGAACGGGAAATGGCGAATGTGTGTAGATTACACAGACTTAAACAAAGCATGTCCAAAGGATTCGTATCCCCTTCCCAGCATCGATAGCCTTGTTGATGGTGCCTCGGGCAACGAACTGCTTAGCTTGATGGATGCTTATTCTGGCTATCATCAAATCCGCTTGCACCCGGCAGACGAGGACAAAACGGCTTTTATGACCGCCAGAGTCAATTATTGCTATCGCACCATGCCGTTTGGACTAAAGAACGCTGGGGCGACCTACCAAAGATTGATGGATAGGGTTTTTGCTGGGCAGGTGGGAAGAAACATGGAGGTTTACGTTGATGACATGATTGTTAAATCAGTACGTGGTTTAGACCATCATCAAGATCTGGAGGAAGCATTTGGCGAAATAAGGAAGCACAATATGCGCCTCAACCCGGAGAAATGCTCTTTTGGTGTTCAGGGGGGCAAGTTTTTGGGATTCATGATCACATCCAGAGGAATCGAGATAAACCCAGAAAAATGCAAGGCGATTCAGCAGATGAAAAGCCCTTCTAATGTGAAAGAGGTCCAACGTTTGACGGGGCGAATAGCAGCTTTGTCTCGGTTTCTTCCCAAGTCTGGTGACAGATCTTTCCCTTTTTTCAAGTGTCTTCGCAAGAATGTCGCATTTGAGTGGACGGCGGAGTGTGAGGAAGCTTTTGTTCGCCTCAAGGAACTCCTATCGTCACCGCCAATCTTGTCGAAACCAATACAGGGACACCCGCTGCATTTGTATTTTGCTGTGGCGATAGTGCTCTGAGTTCTGTGATGTTGCAGGAGATAGATGGCGAGCATCGAATTGTTTATTTTGTTAGTCACACACTCCAGGGCGCGGAGGTCAGATATCAGAAAATTGAGAAGGCGGCGCTGGCGGTCCTCGTCACCGCCCGGCGGTTGAGACCTTATTTTCAGAGTTTTCCCGTGAGGGTGCGGACGGATTTTCCCTTGAGACAAGTATTACAAAAACCGGATTTATCAGGTAGATTGGTCGCCTGGTCGGTTGAATTGTCAGAGTATGGTTTGCAATATGATAAGCGGGGCACGGTTGGCGCGCAGTCGCTAGCTGACTTTGTGGTCGAGTTGACTCCAGATCGGTTTGAAAGAGTGGACACTCAGTGGACTCTCTTCGTGGATGGATCCTCCAATAGTAGTGGCAGCGGCGCGGGAGTAACGTTAGAAGGGCCGGGGGAACTAGTGTTGGAGCAATCCCTGAAATTCGAGTTCAAAGCAACGAACAACCAAGCAGAATATGAAGCTCTCATCGCCGGATTGAAGTTGGCGCGGGAAGTGAAGATCGGGAGTTTGTTGATAAGAACGGACTCACAATTGGTGGAGAATCAAGTAAAGGGAACTTTCCAGGTCAAAGATCCTAATCTGATCAAGTACCTTGAGCGGGTACGGTATTTGATGACACTTTTTCAAGAGGTCGTGGTGGAGTACGTTCCTCGGGCAGAAAATCAGCGGGCGGACGCGCTGGCCAAATTGGCGAGCACGCGGAAGCCCGGCAATAACAAAAGTGTGATACAGGAAACGCTGGCGTACCCAAGCATCGAAGGCGAGCTCATGGCCTGCGTGAACAGAGGGGGAACATGGATGGATCCCATAATATCTATCTTGGCGGGGGACCCAACAGAAGTGGAGCAATGCACGAAGGAACAACGGCGGGAGGCGAGTCACTATACTCTCATTGACGGACACTTGTATCGCCGTGGTTTCTCAACGCCATTGTTGAAATGCGTACCGCCAGAGAAGTACGAAGCGATAATGTCTGAGGTACATGAAGGAGTGTGCGCGAGCCACATCGGGGGAAGGTCTTTGGCTTGCAAGGTGTTGAGGGCGGGTTTTTACTGGCCCACCCTCAGGAAAGATTGTATGGACTTCGTGAAGCAATGCAAGAAATGTCAAGTGTTCGCGGATTTGTCTAAGGCACCGCCAAAAGAGTTGGTAACGATGAGCGCCCCGTGGCCTTTCGCCATGTGGGGTGTGGACTTAGTCGGACCTTTTCCGACCGCCAGGGCACAAATGAAGTTTATATTAGTGGCGGTGGACTACTTCACTAAGTGGATTGAGGCTGAACCCTTGGCCAAGATTACTTCTGCAAAGATAGTCAATTTCTACTGGAAGCGTATTGTTTGCAGGTTCGGGATCCCAAGGGCGATCGTATCTGACAACGGGACCCAGTTTTCAAGCAGCCAAACAAGGGAGTTCTGCAGGGAAATGGGCATACAGATGAGGTTCGCCTCTGTTGAGCATCCGCAGACGAACGGGCAGGTGGAATCTGCAAACAGGGTAATCCTGCGAGGACTAAGACGACGGCTTGCGGAGGCTAAGGGAGCTTGGTTGGATGAACTTCCGGTGGTGTTGTGGTCGTACAACACCACCGAGCAATCTACTACAAGGGAAACCCCCTTTAGAATGACCTATGGGGTAGACGCCATGTTGCCGGTGGAGATTGACAACTTTACATGGCGGACTCAACCAGGTTTTGAAGGGGAAAATCAGGCCAACATGGCGATGGAGCTGGACCTTTTGTCGGAAACGCGCGACGAGGCGCACATTCGGGAAACAGCGATGAAGCAGCGCGTGGCGGCAAAGTTCAACAGCAGGGTTCGCGTCCGAGATATGCAGGTCGGCGACCTGGTCCTCAAGTGGCGATCGGGAGCCCTGGGGAACAAGCTTACTCCTAACTAGGAAGGGCCCTACCGCATTATTAAAGTTCTTGGTAATGGGGCCTATCACTTAGAAGAGCTTGATGGAAGGCGGTTACCTCGATCGTTCAATGGTTTGAGCTTGCGCTACTTTTATAGTTGATCGCAGGCGAGAAAGTGAACAAGGCGGAATCGCCGGAGCCAGATATCTTTAAGATTTTCCGAGGTGTTTTCAAATTCTCCAATGTATTGCAATAACAAGGCGTGCTCTTTTTCTCCGAAAGGAGTTTTTTAATGAGGCGCTCCATCAATAAAATAAAACGAAAATTCACGAAATTCGTGTCCAAAAATTCCAGGGATTCCCTGACGATCGGAATTGCCGATCGACATAAAGAGTTACGGCGATCACTAAGTGGGACAAGCTTGATCCCCAGAGGGGCTTGCTGGAACCCTGAAGGTTGTGGCGATTCCACAAATGGCCTTTGACGCCTGGGAATCACCCTCCGAAAAGTCTGACGTGATCGTCGGTCCCGTAAACGATGTGCTGGGTAAGTCTCGCCAGAATACGACGAGCGCCGTTAACTAGGCAAAAGTCTTGGGACCCCCAAATGGCCATTGGGATCCAAGCATTGTAAGCCCCGAGCGGGCAAAGCCCCGGGCGAAGTCCTCGAGAATGGAGGCCGTTTCTTCCTATTGGGGAAAAACGTCTAAAGTCTTGGTGGTGGAATACCAAGCAACAAGTCCTAGTTAAAATTAAGGCACGAAATCGTTAGGCGTAATTCAATCATATGACGCGTGAAAAATAGCGCAAGATATAAGGTCGGCGAATGAATAAGGTGGAAGGCGAGTGCTCGGTCACTCAGGATGTTGAATATTTTACTACTCTGGCGTGTTGAGGGGTTAAACTATGAAACTTATTCTTAAATCTTTTAAGCCATAAGAAGGCGGCAAATAAAAAATGTACGGCGGAAGCATTCCAACATGATTTACAAAATATCCAACGGCGATATAAAAAGCTATGGCGAAGGGTTGCTTAAACATAGACGAATGGCGGAAAAGTACACTACAAGGTGACAGTAAAAGCTAAAGTAATGTTAAAATTACATTATTCATTGTTTTCTTTCTCCTGTTCTTCTTCTTCCTCTTCTTCTTCAGTCGCTGTCCAGAGGTTTTGGTCAATCAGGGGAGGATCGTCGGGACCAACCAGTCCTTCGGCGGTTATTTCTTTCATTACTCCCATGGCGCTAAAGTCAAAGTTCGGGTACAAATGTTGGGCCTGATCTTTGGCGAGGTAGAAACCGCGCTCGCGGTTGTCAAGGGCGATGTCAGCGGCTTGTTCCCTCGCCTCAGTGGCTTTGGCCTTCTCCGTCGCTAGCTCGTCCTCTAGTCTTTTGATCTTTGCCAGTTGGGAAGCAATCTCAGCATCTTTCGTGGCGAGGGCCTCGGCATGAGTTTCGGTCGCTTTCTTGATCTCCTCGGACGTAGCCTGCATCACCGCCTCCATGTCAGACTTCGCCAAGGCCAAGGACTCCGCAGACTTTTTCTCTTGCTCCGCCAACGCCTTCTTCACTAACTCTAGCTCAGCGCGCAGTATGGCAAGCTCTGACTCCTTAGCAATCAGCGCCTCGCCTCGGGCGATCAAGTCCTTCTCAGCTTGCTCTTTTTCCTTTTTGCAAGCTTGAAGGCTTGCATCAAGCTCATCTGCTTCTTCCTTCATCAGCGCCAGCTGATCCTCCAGCTCGCCGATTTTAATCCCCGCCGTGCCAATCATCTTGTCGGCATAGACTTTGTCTTTTCCTGCCTGCGTCGCCAGTTTGTCGAAACGCTTTTCCCAAGCAGCGGCGGCTTCTTGATGCTTAGCACTTTCGGCCTTCAACCGCTCAGCTTCAACGGTGGCGGCATTGAACTTCTCAAATGCGTGAGCAAAGATGCACCCAGCGCGTAGGAGGCAAGCAAGAGTCTCCTCCTTGGTGTCATTAAGGCCCCGACTCAAAACTTCTTTTTCTATGACGTCACGGTTAAGACCAGCAAGTAAGAATTCTGAGGGTTCAATGGCGTTGGGGAGCATATTATAATAGCTTGAGGAACCGACCTCGGGAGCAGGGGCTTGTTCAATTTGAGCCGCTTCAGAGGTAGTGGGAGCGCCAGGACAGGATTTTTCCCCTTGATGAGGCGGGGAAGGCATGGAGCCCGCATCATGTGTTGAGGGCGGGCTAGGAAGCGCATCTTGGCGAGGGGGAGACTTCGGGGTTTCATTTTCTTTTTCCTTCTCTCCAATAGGAGTGGCGGAAGACGCAACCGCTTTTGTGGCGTTGACGCCGGCAGAGGCGGCTATGGCGCCAACAGAGGACTCAGCGGCAACAGCAGCGGTCGCACCGGCGGTGGCAGGAGTAGAGGCTGGTACGGTGGTTGGCTCGATAGCCGCGGCGACGGAGGCTTCAATGACATTTTTGCCTTTAGGCGCAGCAGCAGTGGTGGGCTGAGCGCCAGGGTTGGATGTGCCGGCGCCGGAGGAGGCTTTGACCAATCTTCTCCTCTTGGGAGCTTTGGTGCTCTCGGCTTGGTTCTCAGCACCGCCCCGTTTTTTCGCGTCGCCCTCAGTGTTGAATTTTGGGGAAAAGCGAGCCATTCTCCTCTCACGGGCCTTCAGGAGCTCGGCGTTCGTGAAATTCATATCTTCTGTAACAATAAAAAATACGATCAGTGACAACATAGGAGACGAGAAAGGAAATGTCAATAATAAAAGTGAGCTATGGGCAACCTAAGTATTTGGGAGTTCTTGAGAGGTCAGCGCCCTCAAGGACTGTTGTGCAGTCAAGGATGGGAAGTGGGGCAAGGAGATTAAGAAAGGCTTTGTCGTTGGCGGACAAAGATTCCTCTGAAGGATCGGTGATCCCATTGGGCTTCTCCGTCCAGTAAAGAGGAAAAAGGGCGGTCCCGTCTCTAAGGGTGAATGCCTCTGGGTAGGCGGGATGAACCGCCACACGGAAGTACTTTCGTGCGAAGGAGGACTTCGCGTTACTTTTGTGGGGATGCAAGCACTTCCGGCCGGCTCGGGCCTTCAAGGAAATCCATCCTTTGTTTTTGATGGACTTGGGGTCGACGCCGTAGAGGTAGAAGAAACTGGTGGGGGATGGGGCGATGCCGACAGCGGCGCTTAGGATTTCAAAACATCGAATGAAGGCCCAGGCGTTAGGGTGGAGTTGGCAGGGAGCCGCGTTGATGTCGCGGAGGACGGTTTGGACAAAGGGCGAGAAAGGAAGCCTGATTCCAAGCTCGCTAAACATGTATTCATACGCAAAGAAATAATGGGATCTCTTTACGTCGCCGTCTGGCTTATGAAGCCAGGGGCGGTCCCCAGGACTGCAAATCCAGATCCTGAGTTTCGCGCTAAACTCATCGTCATTCGACAAACCACCCAGGGAGTTCACGAACTGCACGATGAGATCGCTGTTCTGGAAAATAGAAGGTTGGTCTATAGCCTCGTGAGTGGGGGCTATTTGGACTGGAAGGGGCAGAGTGGCGTAGGTTTTTAGTCGGTAAGGTGGGATCTCCGGGGCCTCTAAACGGAGGCCGCCGGCGGCGGTGGCATCAGGGTCGCTTCCGGAGGAAGAAGAGGAGTGGTTAGGGGAGGTAGGGTTTGAAGCCATTTTTAGAAGACAGTGAAGTGAAAGAAAGGAAAAGATGAGTATGTGTGTGATGCGAAGATAAGGACAGTGGGACTCACCGGAGTAGGATGTGAAGAGTGGGTAGCGGAAAGGGTGATAAGCGACGGCTCCGGAGCGGAAGTGGGCAGAGGGAGTTTGGTAAGCGATTAGGGAAGTAAAGAGGGGTCTCGGAAAGGGATGACTGTGGGGAAGAAGGGTTTTTATAGGGGAAAAGGAGAAGCTGGAAGGGTGACGCGTGTTGGACGCGTGTGGAAGGTTGGAAGTCATGATGGTTTGGGGAGGTGGGTCGCGTGCAATGGGGAGTTACTGCGCACGATGGGACGGTTATGAAAGGTGAAGTGACGGTTCCGGAGAAAGAGAGAAATTGATGTAACCGACACATCACGTGGGGCAGCCACGTGAGGCGGATAGAGATTTGAAAGGGTTTTAAAATAAGGGAAAGCGCGAAAAGCCTCGCCACTATAAGGATCAAACACCATCGCCTGACGGGTGACACCAACAACAAAGTTCAGTCGCTCGCCGGGGTTACCGCCAGTCAATGATTGAATGATCAGCACATGACCCATGCCTGCCACCTTTCCCGCCGGCGAACGATCATACACTTGCTCCAACTTATCGCCAATACGAAGTAATCGGTCTCGCCGCTTGTGGACTTGTGGACTTGCCAGCTCGGATTGCTCGTCAAGTCAGTGGACTGGGTAACCGAAAATGCTAGTTTCCTTTTGCTCACGCCATGTTGGCGATATAGTTTACTTCTCTTTTCTCAAGCCATGTTGGCAGTGCAGATTCCGGTGTACTGTAAGACATATGTAAAAGCATTTAAAAGACACACTTAGCTCTCATACCTCGAGCTCGGTGTCTTGTGGACTAGTGGACTGGGCGAGCCCCTAGAGGGGCAACGCCCAACATGTATCCCGCCCTGAGGCGGGGCCCTGGCCTTCAGATGGGCCTTGACCTCGGAGGCCCAATTGGCCCAATAGGTAGTACCCAAGCTCTATAAATAGGAGGTAGTTATCAAGTGTAAGGGACTTTTGGCTCATTTGATGAAAATAGCACTCGAAATTCAGCACTCTCTCTCACTCTCATTCTCTCTTAGCACAATCCCTCTACCTCTAGGTACTATGCCTCTCTTCAATGTTCATTCCCAGAACAGTTACATTGTGGTATCAGAGCTTGTCGAGTCTTTCGGGAGTCTTTGGGGAATAGGTCTTCTGTGCTAGGTTGTGTGACTCTGTAAAGAGTAAAAAAATTGATTATCTGCCAAGCGATCTTCGCTTTAATTGATTGAAGTTGCTACCTAATCATATTGTATAGTTATGCATAATACTATCTTATGATGGGTACTGACTGTTTGCTAAACGAATACAGAACATGGTGAACGCGAACCAACTTGCAGAGATGGTGGCCAATTTGGTCCAAGCAATGACTGTACAAACGAATGACAATGCACATAGGCGTGCTGCTGAGGATGCACGTGAGCTACACCGGCTTCAGAGAGAAGCAGCCCTGGACCAGAACAGGGGACTGAATGATTTTAGAAGGCAGGATCCACCCAAGTTCACGAGTGGGACTGACCCGGACGAGGCGGATCTCTGGATCCAAGAGATAGAGAAGATTTTCGAAGTACTACAGACTAGTGAAGGGGCTAAGGTGGGTCTGGCAACTTATCTACTGCTGGGCGATGCTGAGTACTGGTGGAGGGGCGCCAGAGGGATGATGGAGGCAAACCATGTTGAGGTGAACTGGAATTCTTTTCGTGCCGCCTTTCTGGAGAAGTATTTTCCTGATAGTGCTCGTGACGAGCGTGAGTCGCAGTTTCTGACTCTTCGTCAAGGGAGCATGACTATTCCGGAATATGCTGCTAAGTTGGAAGCTTTGGCCAAGCACTTCCGATTTTTCCGTGATCAGGTTGATGAACCCTATATGTGCAAGCGCTTTGTGAGGGGACTGAGAGCTGACATTGAGGACTCAGTGAGACCGTTGGGGATTATGAGGTTTCAAGCTTTGGTTGAGAAGGCCACCGAGGTGGAGCTGATGAAGAATAGGAGGATGGACCGGACTGGAATTGGGGGACCAATGAGGTCGAGTTCCCGGAGCTATCAAGGAAAAGGAAAGTTACAGATGAAGAAGCCTTATCAGCGTCCTACAGGGGAAGGGTTTACCCCAGGACCGTACAGGCCTACGATTGCTGAAGGTATGAAAAACGGTAGAAAGGGGGGGTTTGAATAACGTTTTCAGTACAAAACTACCACCTTAAAGATTTTAACAAATCTTTTCGAGAACTAAGTGCAAAAGATAGAGATAGAAAAGCACACAAAGATTTTATCCTGGTTCACTTGATAAATCACTCAAGCTACTCCAGTCCACCCGTTAAGGTGATTTCTTCCTTCTTAGAATGAAGGCAATCCACTAATCAGGTAAGAGTTACAACTGCACTTGAAACCTACAAGTGACTAACAATTACACTGACTTAGCTCACACTAAGATTCACTCTCTTAGTCTTCTCTAGGATCCGATCAACCTTGATCTCCTAAAGGAAAATCAAACAACTGTTTGAGGTTGGTGTTTACAAGGGTTTGCTTCTGAATAAGCTGAGTGTAAACTAAAATAAATTACAAGATGAAAGAAAGCTTAGAATATATCTTGCGCGTGTGTATTGCTTCTTGTATATTTTTTTCTTCTAGCCGCTTCTTTCAATCTTCAGCCTCTATATATACTCCAAGGATTAGGGTTGAGCGTTGCATGGGAAATGCTACCGTTGGAGGGCAGTTCTGGAAAATCCAGCTTCTGCTGTGGCTGAGAACGTTAGGTAGGTCGTCAGGAAGGTACACTTGCTTTTGTACTTGGATAGCGACTTGACCTTTTAACCTAGGAGACTTCTGATCAGAGGAATGCTTCGTATTGGAACTTGTGAAGCCGGTTGATCAGAGTCAGAGGGAAAGCACAGATCCTCTGACCATTGTATCTTCTGATTCTGAACTCAGAGGGAAGAACATGGCCTTCAGAGTTTCTTGCTTCTGGACTTCAGAGTTTCCACTATTCAGCTTCTGGATCTTCAGAGTCTTGTACACCATCGGAACATCTGAACCTTCAGTGTTTCTTGGTTGTCAGAACTTCTGGATCATCAGAGCTTCTAGCGACTGAGTCCTCATCAGAGTTTGTATAGCTTCAGATCTTCTGAAGCTTTTCCACTGTTCATACTGAACATGGTGAATGCGAAAGCGTTGCTTGGGTTACCCTTTATACACAGTGCTTCTGATTTGTGTGAAATTGAGTCAGGGTCAGAGCCTGTAAATAGCACACTCAGAAAAACACGTTAGAGTACCACAATTGTTCATATCAAAAGGTTAACTTGTAATCATCAAAACATAGAGTTGTACTACTAGATCAAAACTTGATCTTACAATTGCTGCTGCGGGAGGAGCAGGAAGCCAAGCTGGGAGCCGTGAGATAACATGTTTCAAATGCGGGGAGATTGGGCACTACTCCACGAAATGCCCGAAGGAGAAGCTGAGGTGTTTCAAGTGTGATCTACCAGGACATCTGGCCAACAACTGCAAGACACCCAAGGTTGAGTCATTTGTTAACACCGTAAGGGGAAAGCGCCCTGCTGCCAAAGGAAGGGTTTATATCATGGACGGTGAAGAAGCTGAGGGGTTAACCAGAGGAGAGCGCAAGAACGATGGTAACCTTCTAACTATTCTTTCTCATTATAGTATAGTCTACTCTTCGTTACCCCCGTAGCGTGTGCAACCCGCCTGAACTTGTTTTTACCGCTAAGCTTTGACCTTATAGATATTACACCTACTAAGAATTTATTTGACAGTTGCTCGTGTTTTAACTATAGAAGTTATACGAGGTTGGGAATGGCACACTAAGTCTAGAAAGTAGTCTTCCACCGATGCGATTATGAGGAGGCTAGTAGCTGAAGAACGAATCTTAGGGAGATTCCGGATGGGTGGTATACGTGTTATGCTGAGGGTGTGTAGTTCCGTAGCGGGATCATTAAAGGATTTAGTATCAGGATATTTGTGACTACTGGAGGATAGGAACTCATTGACTGTTCCAGTGGGTTTTTCTAAATGTCCACCTTCGATGTATTGGGCCTGATCAACCTAATATTGAGGGGGTGATATTCGGAATCACAGCTGGTAATGGACCTTGATAAAAGGATGTGTAAGATGAATTTGAATTGATTGAGGATTAGTCGGATTTGGGAGGAGAGGAAAGTTCGTGTTAAGCATTTGATTGTAAAAGATTAAGATTTAAATCTTTGGAAGTCGATGAGTGTCGTATAGACATTAACTGGTTAGTTCGTGTGATTACTCCAAGTAGAGGTAGACTAAGTCAAGAGATTTAATGCTGGAAAAGTATTAAGTAGTTTCTCGGAAGTTATGAAGTCATGGGTTATGTGATTACTGAGTGGAATTGTTAGAGACTAAATAAGTTGGATTTAATCAGGTTTTAGATGATAGCTTGATGGTAGCAAGAGTGAGAAGAATTAACTCCGAACTAGATTGCTGTGGTCGAGTTCGAGGAATAAGTTTTGTTAAGCGTTGGATTAATATGTGGAGACATTATAGTCTTAAGAGATGAAATTTTCACTTGAAAAGTGTTGAATTAATGATTAAGTTGGAGAAAGAAAGTTTTAGCATAAGTTAAATACTTGAGGTTGTTGATATGGATTCCAAAGAAATATGCTAAGATTACTAAGTGAGATTTACTAAGTTGGATTGAAATCTTAGGGTTAAGATTGAATCTTGAGAGTCGAGAATCGCGTACGAGTAGGAGATCTTATGGTTGTAGGTGTGACAATAGGAGTTGAATCTTAGAAGATTGAAGACCTGAAGGTGAGTTTCGGGTTAAGACTATTGAGGTATAATATAAGAGTGATCTTGAAGTAAAGGAATTCTGGGTTGTGTAGAGTGTTAAGGTTGGTTATAAGTTGGTGATCGATTGATGTTGAGTATGAGGTTGCCGACATAATGATCCATGTGATAAGACTTGAATGATGTTAGCATAATAAGTTGTGAATGTGAAAGCATGACGACACTGGTCAGGTCGTTTGGGTAGTGAAGGAGCTATAGTTTTTAAGAAACGGATATTCATTTAAGAAGTATTGAAGGATTAAATGTTATTAGAGGACCAAACTTGGTGAAGGTGTAGGTTTTAAATCTATGAATGCCTGTCTAAGGTGTAGGACTCGAAGTTTGTCAGAATTTGATTGAGAGATTAAGAAGTTGATTGACGAGATGGTGATTGAGTCACAGAAAGGAAGGTGTTAGTATTAAGATGAATACCTGAGGTTGTTATATTTTGACGAGTTTCGTAGAGTATAAGAGTCAATGGGACTTTGT
>NC_080042.1:9990068-10002568 GCF_012489685.1 Lotus japonicus
AAATCGCTTTCACAATCAACATTTTCTTCAAAAGAGATTTTATTTCAAGAGAAATCGTTTTCACAATCATTTTCTTTGAAAAGGTTTTCTTCGAAAAAGTCGGATCATTTTTTAGAAACACTTTCACAATCATTTTCCATATGGCAAAAACTCACGTTTAGATCAAAAATCGCGTCCAAACTAGATCACACGACCCGCCGGGACATGCAACACGAATTTCGGTTCGTGCTGCGGCATCACGAATTGACTCCTGACGCTAGCGCCGTCACCAGAATCCCCACGCCAATGAGATTGTGGTCGGCATTCGGCACGTCAAGAGTGAAATCAATCAGCCACATCACATTCCAAACAGTTGGGACAACACAAAAATCAAGCTCCGAAAATGAGGATCGACGAATGCCCGACCGACGGGTTGAAGCTCATGAATTTGAGCTCGAACATGCCGGAGTCAAGCAAAAGCTTCACCACACCTTAAGTACGCAATGTTTGTGTGCCACAACTGGGTGTGATAAGTCACAAATCGTGACTGGGTTGTCGTTTACCCATTTTGAAAAATCTCGGTCGGGACGCAATTTTTGATCGGGACATGAATTTTGAGTGATTTGATCCGTTTAATCACTCATTTGCCATGGAATGAGGTGAAAAGCTAGCCCGGGACGCTCACGGGAGTATTCCATAGCATTTCTGAAAATTTCACGTTGGGCTGATTTTTCACCTGGATGCTCCCCCCTACTATAGGAAAACGCAACAATTCCACACTTGTACAAAGATGATACCCTTTTTTTGAGGAGACATAAATTTAGTTTGGGCACCTAGAGGTCGAATTTGGACGTGATTTTTTGCAGGCATGCTTATAAAAATGAAACAAGATGGTTCCCAAAGTTTCATCAACTTCCAGCAAGGGATGGATTTAATATGAATTTTTTCTTGGGACGAAACCGAGAAAATCGGTAAAAATAGGAAAAGGTACCTTGAGGTTGAATTTGAAGGTATGAAAAACGGTAGAAAGGGGGGGTTTGAATAACGTTTTCAGAACAAAACTTCCACCTTAAAGATTTTGACAAATCTTTCGAGAACTTAAGTGCTAAAGATAAGAGATAGAAAAGCACACAAGGATTTTATCCTGGTTCACTTGATAAATCACTCAAGCTACTCCAGTCCACCCGTTAAGGTGATTTCTTCCTTCTTAGAATGAAGGCAATCTACTAATCAGGTAAGAGTTACAACTGCACTTGAAACCTACAAGTGACTAACAATTACACTGACTTAGCTCACACTAAGATTCACTCTCTTAGTCTTCTCTAGGATCCGATCAACCTTGATCTCCTAAAGGAACTAAACAAACTGTTTATCAAAGAAATGTTTACAAGAGATTTGCTTCTAAAAAGCTAATAGTAAACACAATGAATTTCAGATGAAAGAAAGCTTAGAATATTTTGAATATGTCTTGCGCGTATGTATTGCTTCTAGCCGCTTCTTTCAATCTTCAGCCTCTATATATACTCCAAGGATTAGGGTTGAGCGTTGCATGGGAAATGCTACCGTTGGAGGGCAGTTCTGGAAAATCCAGCTTCTGCTGTGGCTGAGAACGTTAGGTAGGTCGTCAGGAAGGTACACTTGCTTTTGTACTTGGATAGCGACTTGACCTTTTAACCTAGGAGACTTCTGATCAGGGGAATACTTCATATTGGAACTTGTGAAGCCGGTTGATCAGAGTCAGAGGGAAAGCACAGATCCTCTGACCATTGTATCTTCTGATTCTGAACTCAGAGGGAAGAACATGGCCTTCAAAGTTTCTTGCTTCTGGACTTCAGAGTTTCCACTATTCAGCTTCTGGATCTTCAGAGTCTTCTACACCATCAGAACATCTGAACCTTCAGTGTTTCTTGGTTATCAGAACTTCTGGATCTTCAGAGCTTCTAGTGACTGAGTCCACATCAGGGTTTGTATAGCTTCAGAACTTCTGAAGCTTTTCCACTGTTCATACTGAACATGGTGAATGCGAAAGCGTTGCTTGGGTTACCCTTTATACACAGTGCTTCTGATTTGTGTGAGATTGAGTTGAGGTCAGAGCCTGTAAATAGCACACTCAGAAAAACACGTTAGAGTACCACAATTGTTCATATCAAAAGGTTAACTTGTAATCATCAAAACATAGAGTTGTACTACTAGATCAAAACTTGATCTTACAATCTCCCCCTTTTTGAT
Source organism: Lotus japonicus (assembly GCF_012489685.1). Lineage (NCBI taxonomy): Eukaryota > Viridiplantae > Streptophyta > Magnoliopsida > Fabales > Fabaceae > Lotus > Lotus japonicus. The sequence continues at coordinate 9,992,277 of NC_080042.1, forward strand.
GATGACAAAACTAAGATTTTTGATGAACAATTCTTAAACATTAAACTGAATTCACTCAGAGTTTATAGAATAATACTTATCCTGATGTGAATAGTTTATCTTGCTCATTCTGAATTCAAGTCACTGCTTGATTCTGAGCTTAGCTCCCCCTGAATCTAATACTTGATGAAAACGTTAGTAAAGTCTAGATTCTGAGCTAAAAAATATAAGAGTTCAGAGTGAAAAGCTTATGACATAGATGAAAAACGAATAATCAGAGCGCATAAGTGATCAGAGTCAGGGACAAGTTATCAGAGTCTTGGGTATCAGAGTCAACTTAGAATCACTTCAGAAGAAGTGAAATGTATTCCTTGTATTTGCCCAGTGACACATCTATGGTCATGAAGGTGGAACTCTTAAAATCTCCAAAAGAAAAATAAGTCACACTAACACATCTTACAAATCAAAAACTGGGTTTACTCCCCCTTTTTGTCATAAGCAAAAAGCTTGGGGTGTGAAAAACTTAGCTTGAAGTACAAGGTACTCCCCCTTAGAGAAGGTCTAAGTTTAAAAGAAAATGAAAACGATGTAAGAATCAGAGTTAGGCGAAAATAAATAGAAGAGTTAATGCAAGGGATGAACGTTTACCACCGGTCAAGTGAGTAAATAGAAGGGTCAGTTACCAAGAACTTAACCTCGAGAAACTGTAAGAGCATTAACTTTCAGAGAGAAAGTGAAGCCTATAAAAAGCGTTGGAGAGAAAGGTAAGCTTCACACCTCGAATAATTTTCAGTAAGAAAAAAATGGCATCATACAACGTAGCACTAGAAGAGCTGAGGAAGAAGGCCTTTGAAGAGGACTTGTTCCTGAACATCAGGCATCCAGAGGGTGCAACTACCATCTCGGAGCTAACACGGACACTGCTGGAGGAGGACCTGCGTCCAGAGTTGGAGAGAGACCTGAAGGAATTTCTTGCCTTCGTGGAGGAGGTGCAAGAACTCAGCCGACTTGAACTCAAGCTGCTGGAAGAGAAAGAGAGTTTGGAAGAGAAGCTCAAGACTTCAGAAGAGATTCTGGAGATGGATGAGCTAAAGATCAGGCTCAGCAACATCCAGCATGTACTGGAGCGTCTGGAGAAGGATAGGTCAGAGCAGCGCCAGGAGTGCAGAAGAATGAGGAGAGATCCTCCATTCTAGATTATATGATGGAAAGAAATATGATGTAAACATAGAATTATGAATAAAAAAGACTTTTGCAAACATATGTGACATAAGTATATAGATATATATGCATATATAATCACAAACGAACAAAAGAGAATAAATAAATAAAAAGAAACAGAGTTTAACAAAAGAAAAACAAAGTTAACGAAAAAGAAGAAAAAGAAGAGATCCTAAAAACTAAGGTTTGTCAGTGCGTCTCAGAAGTTCCATCATCATTTGCTTCATCTCAATCAGCATGGATTCATGAGTGTCAAGACGTTGTTCCATGATGTCGAGTCTGGAAGAGCTTGGCTGAGAAGAACTGGAAGGAACATTCTGAGCAGCTTGAGGATCTGGAATGGAAGCAGAAGCAGCAGGAGTAAACACAACCGGTGCAAGTCGCTCTGCCTCAGCCTCAGCTTCAAGACGCTCTGCCTCAAGTCTGGCTTGTTCAGCCTGAGCTGCTGCTTGACGTGCAGCTTCTTCTGCTTGTTCTTTCTTTCTCTTGGCTTCTTCAATAGCTTCAAGAAGCTTATTTCTCTGTTCTAGTTCGTGAAGAGCCACCCTTCTAGCAAACCTTTGCTTTGCAGCCTCAATGCTCTGACTGCCCTCTGCATGCAGGAGCTGCATCATAATCGGAACTTGAGCCACTAGCCAAGTGCTCAGATTGTTCCACTCATCAGCCACATTTTCAGCATTCTCACTGAGATCAGTCTGACCGTGCACATTGCGGAGCCTCAAGGAGGCTTCATGATAGAAGATATTGATGCACTCAGAGAGAGATGTGGGTTGAAGGTGAGTATAGGGAATTATGGAGAGGTTGGGTGCAGGAGAGGCTGGGTGATTGCTGCTATGAGCTTCAGAGGCACCTTGTGGAGAACCAATGTTAATCATGGGAGCATTGGGTTCAGAGGTTCCAAGGTGAGGGTCTGAAGTTTCAACCAGAGGGTGAGGTGATCTAACCGAGGATTGGTTAGACACTGATTGTTCGGGTTCAGGGTCTGGTTGAATGGGCTCTTGTTGGTCAGGGACAGGGTGAGCTTGTTGAACTAAGGGGTCTGCCTCTTGGATAGGATTGGCCAAGATAGGTTCATCTGGGTCAACTAGACGTTCAGGTCTAGGGCCAGGATATCTCCTAGGGCTTGGATAGGTAAGGTAATACTCTTCCAAGGCAGATACCTTTTCTTTTCTAACCTCCATGAATTTTCTAATTGATTCAGAGGTATTGGAGGGAGGAGAGTCAATAACATTGATTGGGAAGGATACAGGTGTGAAGGCTGTTGAAGAGTCTGTATCCGTGGTTCTGGCAGCAGGACGTGCTGATGCTCTGGGAGCAGAGTGATCAGACGTTCTGGGTTGTGGTTCTGTTTGGTTGGGCTCGGGTTGTTCATGGATGATTGGTTCAGAAGATAATGGGTCGTACGGAATGGTAAGGAGAGATGTTGGTTCTTCTGACCTAGAGGGTTGATTCTGAAGCAAATTCCAGAGTGGTGCTTCAGTAGGAGAAGGTTGAAAGAAGGAAGATCTTGGGGAATGTGGTGGAGAGGTGGTTTGTTCGGCTGGCTGGGATTCAGGAATAGGAGTGAGGGGATTTGAGGAGTGTTGGAGCAAGGCAGAAATAGGGAGTGCATCAAATAAATTCAAATCATCATCAGAAACAAGTGCAGGCTTACTTGAATGTGCTGATGATCGAGTCACTCTGGCAGGAGGTTCAGCCCTTCTGACCACTGCAGCAGCTGGTTCCACCCGAGTAGGCTTCACCACGATTTTGACTTTCTTCTTCTTCTTCTGGGGAGGACCATCCTCACTATCATCATCATCACCATCATCAGGCTTTCTCTTCGTCTTCTTGACCAGAGGGACATCAGATTCTTCAGAGGATTCTTCCAGAACCATCTTCCTCTGAGCTTTCTTCTTGGGAGGAGAAGGAAACTCTGGAGCTGGCGGTAGTCTGCTGACGAAATCATCAAGGTCAATTTCGAAACCTTGAGCCCTGAGGTCTTCAACATAGCATCTGATGGCGTCAGGATTGTCCGCTTGAGTCCACAGAGGGTAGTCATTCAGAGGCATTCTTCTTCCTCTGATCTCAGAAGATGTGTCTTCATGAGCAGGAGCAATCTTCTTCTGGACCAAACCCATCTTCTTCAGAGAGTTGGCAGTGAAGACATCGCTGACAATTGTGCTCAAATCCTCTGTGCAACCAGCATTGATCAAATCTTGCACCAAGTTGCTTTCAATGAGAAAGTCTGAGAGCAGCCTCCCAAAAGGGATATATTTGATTGCAGACTTGATGGAGGCGGTGGTGCGAGACTTCCGGATGCATTCCTTTAAGTAGGAGAACAGGAAGTAGGGAAGGCAGATCTTCTCCTTGTCTTGAATGAAGAACAGCATCGCCTTCTGGTTGAAGTTGATGTAATTTGGGGAACTGCCCTTCGGTCTCTGATTGATGCAGTTGAGCAGGATCTTGTGCCAGATTCTGAGTTTGGGGTGAAGATCCATCACTTTGTAACTCGTCTTGCCCGGATTGAAAGTGGTGTACAGGGCCTGGTTGACTTTGTCTTTGGTGCTGGGTTTCAGCTTCGATTCCGTCAGTTGGAACCGATACCCATAAGCAGTTTCTGCTCCTAGCAGATTCACGAATGACTTTTCAGTGATGATGATCTTCCTGCCAAGAATGTGAGAGACCACTTGAGTATCATCGCAGTCTGCGTGCTTCCAGAATTCTTTTACCAGTTTCTCATACACCGGTCCTCGAAGTCGATTGAAGTAGTTTCCCCAACCTTGAGCTTGGACTTCAGGACGAAGATCAAACCCATTTGCAGCCAAGTTATCGAGGTTGAATCTCCATTCTGCCAGGACTTGGAGTTCCTCAGGAGGAAATACGCAGTGAATGGCACAGCCCCGTTCTGCAATAGGAACAATCTGCTCTTGAGCTTGAACTTGTTCTTGTGCCGGGTTCTCAGAGCCCCTTTGACCCGTTGCCAAACCGACTACCATGTGAGGGAACTGAGGTGCATCTGCAGCAGATCTTCTGGTTTGTCTCACCATTTTGAAGAGGTTGAAGGTTTGAGGTAGAAGATGAAGTTTGAAGGATGAAGAGAGATCGAGAGAGAAATCAAGAAAGAGGCGGTTTTGAAAAGCAGAGAGTGCGAGAGTGAAAACCGGAAGTGAACGAGAACGTGTGTGTATAGTGGGTTTTATCAAATAACCGTTGTTGATTCAAAAAGCACTTTAAGATCAACGGTTGAAAATTAAAGATAGATAGTAACAGTAAAATACACAATCACACACAGGAGATAAGCATATCTACACGCAATCATAACAGACTGTCACACGGGCACAAGGAATTATGCTTCAGAAATTCTGACACACGTGTTGTTGTCTCAGCTTCAGAGTCAGTACCAGTGGGCACACACACTCTGATTGAGTTACCTTCTGGACTAGACATCTTCTGATCAAGAAGTATCATAGTCAGAGGTTCTGATCCATCTTCACTCTGGACAAAAGTCCATGTTTAGATTTTTCAGAATAAAATTAAATCTATCCTCTGCTAAGGGCTTTGTAAAGATATCTGCCCATTGATGGTCAGTATCAACAAACTTCAGAAGAAGTACGCCCTTCTGCACATAATCTCTAATGAAGTGATACTTTACCTCAATGTGCTTTGCCCTTGAATGCAAGATAGGATTCTTGCTCAACGAGATTGCAGCAGTGTTATCACAATAAATTGGGATATTGCTCTCAAGGATCTGATAATCCTCCAGCTGATGTTTCATCCAGAGCATCTGAGTGCTGCATATTGCTGCTGAGATATATTCTGCCTCTGCAGTTGATAGTGCAATGGTTGATTGCCTCTTGCTTGCCCATGAGACTAGATTGCTTCCCAGAAATTGACAATTTCCAGAAGTACTTTTTCTCTCTGTTCTATCTCCAGCATAATCAGCATCACAATAACCTGAAAGCTTATACTCTGATGTTTTCTTATACATCAAGCCAAGGTTAGTGGTGCCTTTCAGATACCTTAGGATCCTCTTAACAGCAGTTAAGTGGGTTTCCCTTGGATCTGATTGGAAGCGAGCACATAAGTGAACACTAAATAGTATGTCTGGCCTAGATGCAGTTAAGTATAGAAGTGAACCTATCATGCCACGATAGAGCTTCTGACATACTTTACCACTTTTATCTTCTTTCTCCAGAATGCATGTAGGATGCATTGGAGTCTTGGCCACTGTAGATTCCAGCATATTGAACTTCTTCAGAAGTTCTTTAGTGTACTTGCTCTGATGGATATATGTTCCTTCTGGTGTTTGATCAACTTGTATTCCCAGAAAGTACTTTAATTCTCCCATCATACTCATCTCAAATTCAGCCTGCATCATCTCAGAAAATTCTTTGCATAGAGATTGATTAGCAGAACCAAATATAATATCATCAACATAAATTTGCACAATTAAGATATCATCTTTATAAGTCTTGCAAAAAAGAGTTGTATCTACTTTACCCCTTACAAACTCAATCTCCAGAAGGAATGAGCTGAGTCTCTCATACCATGCTCTGGGAGCTTGCTTCAGACCGTAGAGTGATTTCTTCAATTTGAACACATGGTCTGGTTTCTTTTCATCTTCAAAACCTGGGGGTTGATGAACATAGACTTCCTCTGAGATATAACCATTTAGGAAGGCACTCTTTACGTCCATCTGATGTAGAACTATGTTGTGATTTACTGAGAAAGAGATCAACAGTCTGATTGCCTCCAGTCTTGCTACCGGAGCAAATGTTTCAGTGTAGTCTATTCCTTCCTGCTGGCTGTAGCCTTGAGCAACTAGCCTTGCCTTGTTTCTGACTACATCTCCTTTCTCATTCAGCTTGTTTCTGAATACCCACTTCGTTCCAATAACATGGACATTCTCAGGCTTCTTCACTAAGCTCCAAACATCGTTCTTGGAAAATTGATTCAATTCTTCTTCCATGGCCAGAATCCAATCCTTGTCCTGAAGAGCTTCATCTATGGACTTGGGTTCAATTAAGGACACCAATCCTTTCAGACTCAGCAAGGTCTCTTCAGAGGGTCTGAAGGCAGATCTGGTTCTGACTGGTTCATCTTTGTTGCCCAGAATCAATTCCTTAGGGTGAGCTGCAGTGATTCTGCTCTTCTTCAGAGTTTGTGAGTTAGAGGGACCAGCTTCTTCCTCTGGTTCATCTTCCTCTGGCTCAGCTTCCTCTGGAGCTTTGCCTTTGTCAGAAACATTAATGCTTAAATCTGCAAACTTTTCAACTAGCTTTGACTGGTCAGAGTCAAGCTTATCATCAAATCTAACATGAATAGATTCTTCAATAGTCTTAGCATCAGTATTATAAAATCTAAAACCTTTAGATCTATCAGAATAACCAAGTAATAGACACTTAGAAGACTTAGCATCAAATTTATGCAATCTATCCTTAGTATTGAGAACATAACAAACACAGCCAAAAGGATGAAAATAAGAAATGTTGGGTTTTATGTTCTTCCACAATTCATAAGGAGTCTTATTCAGAATTGGTCTCACAGAGATTCTGTTCTGAATGTAACATGCTGTATTTACTGCCTCTGCCCAAAAGTGCTTAGCCATGCCAGTTTCTTGGAGCATGGTTCTAGCCATCTCCTGAAGAGTTCTGTTCTTCCTCTCAACAACACCATTTTGTTGAGGAGTTCTGGGACAAGAGAAATCATGTGCAATTCCATAGGAATCAAACAGACTCTCAAACTTGTCATTCTCAAACTCTCCACCATGGTCACTTCTGACACGCACAATCCTACAAGCCTTCTCGTTTTGCACTTGAGCAATGAAGGTAGAGAACACAGCATGAGACTCATCCTTGCGGGTTAGAAACTTTACCCATGTCCAGCGGCTATAGTCATCAACGATAACCATCCCATATCTCTTGCCACCTATAGACTCAGTTTTCACTGGTCCAAACAGGTCGATATGCAGAAGTTCTAACGGTCTTGAGGTTGAGACAACATTCTTTGCCTTGAAAGGGACTTTTGTGAATTTGCCTTTCTGACATGCTTCACAAAGAGCGTCTGAAGCGAACTTCAGATTGGGTAAGCCCCTGACAAGATTTAGCTTGCTCAGCTGAGAAATCTTTCTCATACTGGCATGCCCTAACCGTCTATGCCATACCCACTGCTCTTCATTAACAGACAGAAGGCACTTCACATTCTGAGCCTCCAACTCAGATAATCTGATCTTATAAATGTTGTTCTTCCTCTTGCTGTTAAACAGAACAGAGCCATCGATCTGACTTACAGCCCGGCAGGACTTTTGATTGAATATAACATCATAACCCTTGTCAGCTAATTGACTTATAGACAATAAGTTATGTGTTAAGCCGTCTACCAATAAAACATTATCAATGCATGGACTACTATCTACACAAATAGTACCAGTACCAACAATTTTACCCTTTTCATTTCCTCCGAAGCCAACTTCGCCTCCAGGCTTAAGTTTCAGCTCTCGGAACATACGCTTTTCTCCCGTCATGTGACGCGAGCATCCACTGTCCAGATACCATGATTGGTGTTTCAGTGGAGCTATCAAGGATATCTGCAACATAGATAATCTTGTCCTTAGGTACCCACTCTCTGGGTCCTCTTTTGTTAGTTACCCCAGAGGTTCTGATCACCTTGGGTGTCTCAACATAATATTTTAAAGGAATATTTGCATGATATTTAGTCATAGAGAAAGATCCCTTTTTAAGAGGGTTTTTAGCAATTTTAGCAGGTACAGGATCAGGCAATATGGTACCAGAGGGAACAAAGCATTCATACAAGGATTTAGCTTTAGACACAGAAGGCTCATTTCTAATTGGTTTAGAATAGCCAATGCCATGCATTCCATTTCTGCTTACGCCATAGATCATTGAAGCCATTAAGCTTCTATCCACGCTTTTAGCTAGGAATCTTTGAAAAGACTTTTCATACTTAGATTCATTTCTACAATCAGAGGCATCACATGCAACAATTTCTTCTAACTTAGCAATCTGGTTCTTAAGCACAGAGTTAGAATTTACCAAAGCATGATTTTCATTTTTCAAATCAGAAATAATTTTCTCATGTTCAGAAGGAGTCTTGGAGACAGCAGATAAGTTCTTTTTCAACTTTTTATGCTTAGACAATAAAGAGTTATACTTATCCATGATATCAGACAAAGCATGTTTCAGTTCAGAGGTAGAGAAAGAAGCAAATACCTCATTTTCATCGTCTGAGTTAGGATCTCCTTCTGATTCTGAGTCAGAGTCAACAGCTTCCTTTGACTCTGCTTCCTTGTCTTTGACAATTGCCATGAGTCCTTGGACTTCACCATCAGAGTCAACATCCTCTGACTCTGATTCATCAAATGTCACCATCAGACTCTTCTTCGTCTTGAAGTGCTTCTTTGGCTTCTTGTCTTTCTTCAACTTTGGACAATCACTTTTGTAGTGCCCAGATTCTTTGCACTCAAAACATGTGACTTCCTTGATTGAAGACTTCTTCTGGCCTGAGGACTCATACTTTCCTTTTGCCTTTCCAGAGCCTTTGAACTTGCTCTGCCTGTGCTTCCAGATGCGGTTGAGTCTCTTGGAGATTAGAGTCAGCTCATCTTCATCAGAATCTTCTGATGCTTCTTCAGATTCTTCTTCTTCAGCTTGAAGAGCCTTTGACTTCTCAACCTTAGCCTTTTCAGATTTGGATTTCAAGGCTATGGACTTTTTCCTCAGATCTTGCATCTCTGAGCGCTTCAGCTCATGGCATTTCAAAATGCTGATGAGTTCTTCTAAACTCATATTCTCAACGTCTCTCGTGAGCTCTATTGAAGTCACCAAAGGCATCCAACTTTCAGGAAGACACCTGATGACCCTTATGACATGATCTTTTGTTGTGTAGCTCTTGTTGAGAGGTCGTATGCCAGCTACAAGCAATTGAAATCTGGAGAACATTTCTTCAATGGACTCATTTGGCTCCATGATGAAGGATTCATACTTTTGGATCAAAGACAATGCCTTTGATTCTTTGACTTTCTTGTTTCCTTCATGAGACATCTTCAGAGATTCAAAAATGCCTTTAGCAAACTCACGATCTGTAATCTTCTGATACTCCTCATAGGAAATAGCACTTAGAAGAATTGCTCTTGCTTTGTGATGTTGTGAGTACAGCTTCTTTTGATCTGCAGTCATCTCTGACCTTGGGATCTTCTTGCCATCTGCATCAACTGGACGCTCATAGCCTTCCACAATAATATCCCAGAGATCTGCATCGAAACCCAGAAAGAAACTTTCCAGTCTATCTTTCCAATATTCGAACCTTTGACCATCGAACATAGGAGGCTTTGCGTTGTAACCATCTCTTTGAGTTTCACTGGTGGTGGCAGCCATTGTTTTTCACACCGGCCCGGATCACTGAACACTGTTAGGTGTGGTAATCAGAACTTGCGCTCTGATACCAATTGAAGGTATGAAAAACGGTAGAAAGGGGGGGTTTGAATAACGTTTTCAGAACAAAACTTCCACCTTAAAGATTTTGACAAATCTTTCGAGAACTTAAGTGCTAAAGATAAGAGATAGAAAAGCACACAAGGATTTTATCCTGGTTCACTTGATAAATCACTCAAGCTACTCCAGTCCACCCGTTAAGGTGATTTCTTCCTTCTTAGAATGAAGGCAATCCACTAATCAGGTAAGAGTTACAACTGCACTTGAAACCTACAAGTGACTAACAATTACACTGACTTAGCTCACACTAAGATTCACTCTCTTAGTCTTCTCTAGGATCCGATCAACCTTGATCTCCTAAAGGAACTAAACAAATTGTTTATCAAAGAAATGTTTACAAGAGATTTGCTTCTAAAAAGCTAATAGTAAACACAATGAATTTCAGATGAAAGAAAGCTTAGAATATTTTGAATATGTCTTGCGCGTATGTATTGCTTCTAGCCGCTTCTTTCAATCTTCAGCCTCTATATATACTCCAAGGATTAGGGTTGAGCGTTGCATGGGAAATGCTACCGTTGGAGGGCAGTTCTGGAAAATCCAGCTTCTGCTGTGGCTGAGAACGTTAGGTAGGTCGTCAGGAAGGTACACTTGCTTTTGTAC
>NC_080042.1:10017568-10027460 GCF_012489685.1 Lotus japonicus
CGCTCTTTCACGGCATTCCGGGTCTTATGACCATTTTGGAAACCGACGAGGTCCAGAGTACGTTCTGTGTTAATACCTCATTAATGTTGCATGTATGCAAAATGATTAGTCAAACAACGTCTCCGTCCTCACTCGACACGTCGCCACGTGTTCTAGGGAAGTTAAAGTCTCTAAAAGCTTACCCTAAGGTAAAGTCGATTCTGCGACCAAAAGACACACTTCATAACGACACATAGCTGCTCCAACAGCACCACAACAAACGCTGCTCCAACAGCACAATAACAAACGCTGCTCCAACAGCACAACAATAAACGCTGCTCCAACAGCACAACAACAAACGCTGCTCCAACAGCACAACAACAAACTCAACACTTGGATCCGACGACACTCCTCGTTTTTCCAAAACTATGATTTGACTTCCAATGCCTTCCTTCGAGGTTGTTATCATTACTTAAAGATTTTGAGGTTATTTAAGGTCTTATGAATTTTCTTTATAAAATAGATTCCATTTTGTCTTATCGCAAGTCTTATACATTTTCAGGATCTCCCAATCCCAAGTCGCTTCCAGAGGATGTCTCGATCCACTAAACAAAATTAAGGCCCGAACCTCGTTCGTCCTATCAAACTTTCTCAAAACTCTCAAAATAAAATCGGCATGACCTGCCCGCTACTCTCACCATTCAGAATCTCAGATTCCAGTACAGAGCATATTTAAATCATCACAATCAACAACATGTCATATATCAATAAATCGCATCATAAACACTTAGCACTTAGCATATAAAGCATGCACCACACATCCTAGATTACCCACATAGCACATAGCATGTAAGACAATCTCAAAAACATTCAGTAGATGAATCATCTACATTGTCAGCCGAAGCCTCAGAAAACATTTTCCAATCACATACAATTCCAGTGCATAAACAGTAAACAATGTTGAAACATCGACCCTAAGCATTAACTAGATATTCAGTGAGAAGCCCTCACCTGAAAGTTCTCCAGAATGATCAACTAGTGCTTCCTCGCTCTCAAAGAGTTGGTCCTCGGGGAAATCCTCAAAAGCACCTTTACAATAAAATCACAGAATACTATCAGAATCTATCGGAAACTAAGCTATCGATACTTACTAAGGTTACTCGAAGTAATCTATACCCTAAGGTACGATAAACTAGCGCGAAAGACAAGTTTTCGGAAAAGGAAATTTTCCTCCTCCCCCCTAATAGGGCTCGGCCACTTTGTGCAATTATGGGGCTCGATTTTTCTTCGATCAAACTTGGTTCCTATGCTTTCATAAGCCGTAACTAAGGGTATTCTGAACTCGGAAAAATTATCGGATCAAAAACTGTCGCAGGGGTATTTTGGTCATGATTTTTAACTTAGGATTTTTCAAAACTGAAATCCCAAAAATAAAATTTTGCAGGGACGTCACCAGCGACGTTTATGACAACTAATCCTACTAGCACTAAGCTAAGGCGATAGTTTTCAGCCTAAAGGTTGAAGCTTTACACCAAAAACTCCAAAAATGGGTATTTTAGGCTCAAATTGATTCCGGCGGAATTCCGGCGACATAACGGAAAATCTAACCCGGCAGAAGTGATCTTGGGCGCATAAGGAAGAGGTTTAGAATCAGAAATGAAAGATTCAGGATAGTTTTGCAAAAACCCATAAACTATCCGCTCAGAAAACTCTACAGAAAAGCTATGGAAAAAGCGATCAGAGGTAAGGATTAGCGACTATACCTCGAAGCCTTGAAGTAGCAACTGATTGATCGACGATCAAGCAAACGATGAAGAAAAACTCTTCTTCCTTCTTCCTTGTTCTTGGCCGCGGTTTTGGGAGAGAAAATGGAGGAGAATTTGTGTTTTTCTTCCTTTCTTTGCTATATATAAAGGTTGGAAATTCGCGGGAAAATGAAAGTTTCGCGAATATGATTTTTCCGACTTCATTCTCCATGAATTAATAGATATGTTTTGGAAAAAGAGTTCCAAAACTATAAAGAGGTCTCCTTGTATTTTTGGCAGCTAAAGCATAGTCGGTATAAAACTATTTTACCCGATAAGTTGCTTTTTGCATCGAATGTCGGAATGGAAAACTTCCTTCGGAAGAAAGATTGAAATCATCAAGAGAAATGGGTGTAGCGTGTGGAATATTCATTTGAAGCTCTGAATAGAAAAAGTCTTCATTGTCGAGAAATTCTAGGGTTTTGAAATACCAGGGATTCGGTTTCGGCAAACTTCCGATGATTGGAATCGGACGTTCGTAGATCCTAGAGTTTCGCCTCGAAACGATTGTGATATATGGAAAAAGAGAAGTTCTAACATTTCTCTGAAGATTTTTGGAATTAACTGCCATCGTGCCTAAAAGTGAAAATTAGCTATATACTAGGGTTTCTGACCTAGGTTTAAGCGTAAAACGTTCGTGCTATAACTTTTATCGATCATAATGCAATCCTTGAACTTTTCCTGAACTTTCTCCATCATAAATATATTTCATTTAATAAACTTTCGTTCAGGTTTCCCTTCACATTACATCAACCCTAATCGTGAATAAGAAGTTTATTCACTTAGCATAAACTTAAAAACTCGGGCCTTACATTACTACCCTCCAAAAAGAAAGTTTCGACCTCGAAACTTAAGGGTTAGTAAAAAGTTCTGGATACTGTTCTTGAATCTTCTCCTTCAGCTCCCATGTCGCATCACCAGTGTCTTTATTCCAAATGACCTTCACTAACTCGATCTCTTTCCCTCTCAACTGTTTTATCCTGGTGTCACCAATGCTAATTGGCGGTGTCTCGAAAGACAGATCATCCTTCAACTCAATGTCATCCAGCTCGATAACATGTGTCGGATCCGCAATATATTTCCTCAGTTGTGACACGTGGAATACATCATGAATATTTGATAGAAATGGAGGTAGTGCAATCTGGTAAGCGACTGGTCCAATTCGACGAGTGATCTGATACGGTCCAATAAACTTGGGCGTAAGCTTCTTTGACTTGATTGCTCGACCAACTCCCGTCGTCTGAGTAACTCTTAGAAATACATGATCTCCTTCTTCGAACTCCAGAGTTCTGCGCCTCTGATCTGCATAACTCTTCTGTCTACTCTGAGAAGTCCTCATCTTCTCTCTGATCTGCTTGATCTTCTCAGTGGTCTGTTGCAAAAGTTCCGGTCCTACCAACAGATTTTCTCCGTTTTGGTACCAACACAAAGGTGTTCTACACTTGCGGCCATACAAAGCCTCATACGGTGCCATACCAATGCTCGTATGAAAACTGTTGTTGTATGTGAACTCAATCAATGGCAATAAGGTATCCCAACTGCCCTTGTTGTCTAGAACGCAAGCGCGTAGCAAATCCTCCAACGACTGAATAGTTCTCTCAGTCTGTCCATCAGTCTGCGGATGATAAGCAGAACTTAGTCTCAGCCTCGTTCCCAAAGCTTCTTGAAGAGCTCCCCAAAAATGTGATGTAAACTTCGGGTCTCGATCGGATACAATACTTGTCGGTACTCCGTGAAGTCGTTCAATCTCCGCTATATATAACTCTGATAGTTTCTTCACGTTGTACGTAGTCCTCACCGGTACGAAATGAGCCGACTTAGTCAGTCGATCCACGATTACCCAAATAGAGTCGTATCCCTTCTGAGTTCTTGGCAAAGCCACGACGAAATCCATCGATATGCTATCCCATTTCCATTCTGGCACATCCAAGCTTTGTAGCATACCTGAAGACTTCTGATGCTCCACCTTCGCCTTCTGACATGTCAGACATGCAGCTACATACTCAGCCACTTGTCTTTTCATTCCTGGCCACCAAAAATTCACCTTCAAGTCCTGGTACATCTTCTTCATTCCAGGATGAATGCTTAACTTGCTCTTGTGACCTTCATCCATAATCAATCTTCTCAAGTCAGGGTTGTTAGGTACACAAACCCTATCCTTGCACCGTAGGATATCGTCACTTCCTACCTTGAATTCTGGGTCTTTACCTTGACTTACCAAATTCCTTTTCCCGAGCAGAAACTCATCTTGTAACTGTTGGTCTCGGATTTCTTCCATCAATCCATTGGTAATTCTGATCATCCCAAACTTCAGTTCTCCCTCGGATAATTTCACATCCAAGCTCATATCTCGAAATTGTTCCAGCAGTTGCAGCTCCTTCACCATCATCGACGAGATGTGCATCTTCCTGCTCAAGGCATCAGCAACAACATTCGCCTTTCCAGGATGATATTGCAGAGTGAACTCGTAATCTTTGAGAAATTCCATCCACCGACGCTGTCTCATGTTCAGCTCCTTCTGCTCAAACAAGTACTTCAAGCTCTTATGATCACTGAATATGGTGAAATTGCATCCATATAAGTGATGTCTCCAAATCTTCAGCGCAAATACGATTGCAGCTAGTTCCAAGTCATGAGTCGGATAATTCTTCTCATGCACCTTCAGTTGTCTTGAAGCATAAGCAACCACCTTCCGATGTTGCATCAGCACACATCCCAAACCTTGATGCGAAGCATCACAATATACCTCATAAGGTTCCTCCGGTTGCGGTAAGACGAGTACAGGTGACGTCGTCAACCGTTCCTTCATCGTCTGAAAGCTAGTCTCGCACGCTTCAGTCCATGCAAAAGGTTGGTCCTTCCTCGTCAGTTGAGTCAAAGGTCCAACAATCTTTGCGAAATTCTCGATAAAGCGACAATAGTATCCCGCCAAACCGACAAAACTTCTGATCTCCGTCACTGTCTTCGGCCGTTCCAATGACAATACGGTCTCTACCTTTGCTGGATCCACAGCTATCCCCTCCTTAGAGATCACATGGCCTAAGAATTTTACCTCTTCGAGCCAAAATTCGCACTTAGAAGGATTGGCATACAACTTCTTCTCCCTCAGCACTTGTAAAACTTGTCGCAAGTGCTCCTCATGGTCTTCAGCATTCTTTGAATAGATCAGAATGTCGTCGATAAACACCACGACGAATCGATCCAGGAATGTATGGAAAGTCATATTCATGTAAGCCATGAATATTGCCGGCGCATTTGTCACCCCAAATGGCATCACTAAGTACTCATAGTGTCCATAATGGGTTCTGAATGCCGTCTTCGGGATATCCTCGGTCTTGACCCTGATTTGATGATAACCCGACTTCAGGTCGATCTTCGAGAATATGGTAGCTCCCCGCAGTTGATCCATCAAATCATCAATCCTAGGTAACGGATACCTATTCTTGACGGTTACCTTGTTCAATTGTCGGTAGTCGACACATAGTCTCGACTTCCCGTCCTTCTTCTTCACCAATAAGACTGGCGCTCCCCAAGGTGAAACGCTTGGTCGTATGAATCCCTTCGACAAAAGATCTTCGAGTTGAGACTTCAGTTCCACTAGCTCCGCAGGTGCCATACGATATGGTGCAATCGAAATCGGCCCTGTTCCCGGTACGATGTCTATAGCAAACTCAATGTCGCGTACAGGCGGCAATCCAGGTACATCGCCAGGAAAAACATCCGTGAATTCTTTCACCACTGGAATACTGCCAACTTCTGGGTTCCCTTTGCTCTCCAAGCTTAGCAAAACAGAATACTCCTGAGATCCCTCGTTCAAAGCGACGCTGATGTGATTGGCAGCTAGATACTCGGAAAGATCCGAATCAGGAAATACCACTCTCTTTCGGTTGCAGTCCAAAAGACAATGATTTGGGACAACCAATCCATTCCTAGGATAACATCTAGGTTCTTAAGAGTTAGGCATACTAGGTTAGCATGGTAGATCCTATTGTTGTATGTTATCGGACAATACATGCATGCTGAATTAGCAAGTAGAGTCTTGGCAGGAGTAGCAACTATCAGATCGAAGCTCAAAGCAGTAATAGGAAGTCTTAATCTGATTGCACAATCTCTAGAGATAAATGAATGCGTTGCTCCGGAATCAAAAAGTACGGATAGAAGGTTACCGTCAATCTCGCAGTCGCCTCTAATCAGTCCATTAACGAAACGCTTGCACATATAGCGTTCGTTCACATGGTCGTGGAAGAATTGGAAATGCTTCGCCAAGGATTCCAGCTTCGAAGCAAATTCCGGCACCGACATACCTCCCTGACGGAGGGTTAGAAATTGTGACTCCCGCTCATCCCGAGCACTTGTTGGAAAGTACTTTTCCAAGAATGCGGCCCGGAAAGAATTCCAGTTGATCTCTTCATGGTTAGCTTCCATGATCCCCTTGTGGCCCTTCCACCAGTACTCAGCATCACCGAGCAACAGATAAGTCGCCATGCCCACCTTGGCACCCTCAACAGTCTGTAGGACGCCGAATATCTTTTCAACCTCCTGAATCCAGAGATCTGCTTTGTCTGGATCAGTACCACCAGAGAACTTGGGTGGGTTTTGCCTCCTGAAGTCATTGAGGCCTTTGTTCTGGTCCAGAGTTATTTCCCTCTGGCGCTGATGTTGTTCACGTGCTTCTTCAGCAGCACGCCTCATGGCGTTATCATTTGCCTGTGCGGTAACGGCTTGGGCCATAGTGGCCATCATCTCAGCTAGCTGGTTGGTATTCACCATATTCTGTTAAAGGAAGCAAACAGTCAATACTCATCATAAGATAGCATCTAGCATCACTATACAATATGAGTAAGCAATAACTTCAATCAATTTTTAAGCGAAAAATCGCTTGCAGACAATCAATTTTCACTCTTTGCAGAGTCACACAACCTAGCACTGAAGACCTATTCCCCAACAACTCCCGAAAGACTCGACCGTGCTCTGATACCACAGTGTAACACCCCGATTTCGGTGGCGTCACTTTAGTAACCAAAAGTAAACTTAATGCGGAAAAACGTGAAATATTTTTTTTTTCGATAATAACTAAGACAAGACTGAATTAAATAAAACCCAAAAGCGAAAAGCAATAGAACTAATATACAATATATAAACAGCCCCCGCTGTAAGTAACAACCTCGTCACGAGTAACCTCCAGTGACGGAAAGAAAAGTGCAACGCCCGTAGGCAATATATACAAACCAAATGAAAAGGGTGAAGTGCCCGCAACACCATCCCTCAAAACTGAGAATCAGCTGACCCAATGGCCTGAAAATAAGACCTCCTAAGTCCAACCAACTCTCTGTGATTCCCGTAAGGAAATCACACAAAAAGCTATAGGCGGATCTACCCTGTCCCCTAAGTAACAAATGAAGCAAGACTGTCAGAGCTAAAACTCTACTCCTACACTAATCCTAACTCGAGGAGCTCATACCAACACTCAAAACTATGTGCTAGCATGATCGTCGTCTGAATCAGAATCCAGAACGACCAAGTCTACCATCCCTATCCGTCCTCCCCTCGCAACCGCAGTGCGCTCCGATGCTGGACTCACGGGCTTAGGGCCCGAACCCTGATCATCAATGATCGCAACAGAGGGTGCACTAGACCCTGCCGAAGGCACTCCCACTGGAAACTCCTCTGAGGGATCCTCCTCCTCTGAAGATGACGGTGGCGGCGGTGCTCCTCCGAATCCTGGTCCGCAGTGAACGCCCGGTGGCAAGTTGAAGCTGATAGAGCATCGCCTCAACACTCCTGACCTCAAGAGTCCTCCACTGTCCACGTGGTCCTCCATGATGCGCCCCGAATACGTCGCTCGGTGGCTCGCGGGGTCAACCACCCACGACCCGGGGTCGTCCTGATCTATCATCTCGTACCTAATCCCCCCCGAAGGGTGGACCATGGTGAACCAGTCCGCAATATTCATCTGACAAAAGGCGTTGTCCGCCAAAGCACACACAGAAGACGCGAGGGTCAACTCTAAAGAACTATGTAGATAATAAACCCAATAGGTACAAATAATAGATAGCCACTTAGGCTTATAGCTAAAGATGTCATTCCTAGGGTTGCATGTTCCACAATAACATAAACACAATAATAGCAGATAGCATGTTCCAAATAGGTTTAACAATTACCAATCACACTCAACAACTAAATTAGTATGCATGTTGCATGATATGTATGCAGGTTAACCCAGTCAACCACATGCATTCCGGAAAGGGATGGACATCAAACGGATCAGCCCTAACACCAGCCACGGTGGAGCCATTTCGGCCCGCGTGCCTCTTACTCCAACAGGGGTAGTCAGATCAGCAGTAAACCCGTAGGTCTGCCATTTCGGTCTGCTACAAGAGACGTCTACAAACGCTCTTTCACGGCATTCCGGGTCTTATGACCATTTTGGAAACCGACGAGGTCCAGAGTACGTTCTGTGTTAATACCTCATTAATGTTGCATGTATGCAAAATGATTAGTCAAACAACGTCTCCGTCCTCACTCGACACGTCGCCACGTGTTCTAGGGAAGTTAAAGTCTCTAAAAGCTTACCCTAAGGTAAAGTCGATTCTGCGACCAAAAGACACACTTCATAACGACACATAGCTGCTCCAACAGCACCACAACAAACGCTGCTCCAACAGCACAATAACAAACGCTGCTCCAACAGCACAACAATAAACGCTGCTCCAACAGCACAACAACAAACGCTGCTCCAACAGCACAACAACAAACTCAACACTTGGATCCGACGACATTCCTCGTTTTTCCAAAACTATGATTTGACTTCCAATGCCTTCCTTCGAGGTTGTTATCATTACTTAAAGATTTTGAGGTTATTTAAGGTCTTATGAATTTTCTTTATAAAATAGATTCCATTTTCTCTTATCGCAAGTCTTATACATTTTCAGGATCTCCCAATCCCAAGTCGCTTCCAGAGGATGTCTCGATCCACTAAACAAAATTAAGGCCCGAACCTCGTTCGTCCTATCAAACTTTCTCAAAACTCTCAAAATAAAATCGGCATGACCTGCCCGCTACTCTCACCATTCTGAATCTCAGATTCCAGTACAGAGCATATTTAAATCATCACAATCAACAACATGTCATATATCAATAAATCGCATCATAAACACTTAGCACTTAGCATATAAAGCATGCACCACACATCCTAGATTACCCACATAGCACATAACATGTAAGACAATCTCAAAAACATTCAGTAGATGAATCATCTACATTGTCAGCCGAAGCCTCAGAAAACATTTTCCAATCACATACAATTCCAGTGCATAAACAGTAAACAATGTTGAAACATCGACCCTAAGCATTAACTAGATATTCAGTGAGAAGCCCTCACCTGAAAGTTCTCCAGAATGATCAACTAGTGCTTCCTCGCTCTCAAAGAGTTGGTCCTCGGGGAAATCCTCAAAAGCACCTTTACAATAAAATCACAGAATACTATCAGAATCTATCGGAAACTAAGCTATCGATACTTACTAAGGTTACTCGAAGTAATCTATACCCTAAGGTACGATAAACTAGCGCGAAAGACAAGTTTTCGGAAAAGGAAATTTTCCTCCTCCCCCCTAATAGGGCTCGGCCACTTTGTGCAATTATGGGGCTCGATTTTTCTTCGATCAAACTTGGTTCCTATGCTTTCATAAGCCGTAACTAAGGGTATTCTGAACTCGGAAAAATTATCGGATCAAAAACTGTCGCAGGGGTATTTTGTCATGATTTTTAACTTGGATTTTTCAAAACTGAAATCCCAAAAATAAAATTTTGCAGGGACGTCACCAACGACGTTTATGACAACTAATCCTACTAGCACTAAGCTAAGGCGATAGTTTTCAGCCTAAAGGTTGAAGCTTTACACCCAAAAAACTCCAAAAATGGGGTATTTAGGCTCAAATTGATTCCGGCGGAATTCCGGCGACATAACGGAAAATCTAACCCGGCAGAAGTGATCTTGGGCGCATAAGAAGAGTTTAGAATCAAAAATGAAAGATTCAGGATAGTTTTGCAAAACCCATAAACTATCCGCTCAAAAACTCTACAGAAAAGCTATGGAAAAAGCGATCAGA
>NC_080042.1:10035060-10044224 GCF_012489685.1 Lotus japonicus
CAAAGGAAGCTGTTGACTCTGACTCAGAATCAGAAGGAGATCCTAACTCAGACGATGAAAATGAGGTATTTGCTTCTTTCTCTACCTCTGAACTGAAACATGCTTTGTCTGATATCATGGATAAGTATAACTCCTTATTGTCTAAGCATAAAAAGTTGAAAAAGAACTTATCTGCTGTCTCCAAGACTCCTTCTGAACATGAGAAATTATTTCTGATTTGAAAAATGAAAATCATGCTTTGGTAAATTCTAACTCTGTGCTTAAGAACCAGATTGCTAAGTTAGAAGAAATTGTTGCCTGTGATGCCTCTGATTGTAGAAATGAATCTAAGTATGAAAAGTCTTTTCAAAGATTCCTAGCTAAAAGCGTGGATAGAAGCTTAATGGCTTCAATGATCTATGGCGTAAGCAGAAATGGAATGCATGGCATTGGCTATTCTAAACCAATTAGAAATGAGCCTTCTGTGTCTAAAGCTAAATCCTTGTATGAATGCTTTGTTCCCTCTGGTACCATATTGCCTGATCCTGTACCTGCTAAAGTTGCTAAACATCCTCTTAAAAAGGGATCTTTCTCTATGACTAAATATCATGCAAATATTCCTTTAAAATATTATGTTGAGACACCCAAGGTGATCAGAACCTCTGGGGTAACTAACAAAGAGGACCCAGAAAGTGGGTACCTAAGGACAAGATTATCTATGTTGCAGATATCCTTGATAGCTCCACTGAAACACCAATCATGGTATCTGGACAGTGGATGCTCGCGTCACATGACGGGAGAAAAGCGTATGTTCCGAGAGCTGAAACTTAAGCCTGGAGGCGAAGTTGGCTTCGGAGGAAATGAAAAGGGTAAAATTGTTGGTACTGGTACTATTTGTGTAGATAGTAGCCCATGCATTGATAATGTTTTATTGGTAGACGGCTTAACACATAACTTATTGTCTATAAGTCAATTAGCTGACAAGGGTTATGATGTTATATTCAATCAAAAGTCCTGCCGGGCTGTAAGTCAGATCGATGGCTCTGTTCTATTTAACAGCAAGAGGAAGAACAACATCTATAAGATCAGATTATCTGAGTTGGAGGCTCAGAATGTGAAGTGCCTTCTGTCTGTTAATGAAGAGCAGTGGGTATGGCATAGACGGTTAGGGCATGCCAGTATGAGAAAGATTTCTCACCTGAGCAAGCTAAACCTTGTCAGGGGCTTACCCAATCTGAAGTTCGCTTCAGACGCTCTTTGTGAAGCATGTCAGAAAGGCAAATTCACAAAAGTCCCTTTCAAGGCAAAGAATGTTGTCTCAACCTCAAGGCCGTTGGAACTTCTGCATATCGACCTTTTTGGACCAGTGAAAACTGAGTCTATAGGTGGCAAGAGATATGGGATGGTTATCGTTGATGACTATAGCCGCTGGACATGGGTAAAGTTTCTAACCCGCAAGGATGAGTCTCATGCTGTGTTCTCTACCTTCATTGCTCAAGTGCAAAACGAGAAGGCTTGTAGGATTGTGCGTGTCAGAAGTGACCATGGTGGAGAGTTTGAGAATGACAAGTTTGAGAGTCTGTTTGATTCCTATGGAATTGCACATGATTTCTCTTGTCCCAGAACTCCTCAACAAAATCGTGTTGTTGAGAGGAAGAACAGAACTCTTCAGGAGATGGCTAGAACCATGCTCCAAGAAACTGGCATGGCTAAGCATTTTTGGGCAGAGGCAGTAAATACAGCATGTTACATTCAGAACAGAATCTCTGTGAGACCAATTCTGAATAAGACTCCTTATGAATTGTGGAAGAACATAAAACCCAACATTTCTTATTTTCATCCTTTTGGCTGTGTTTGTTATGTTCTCAATACTAAGGATAGATTGCATAAATTTGATGCTAAGTCTTCTAAGTGTCTATTACTTGGTTATTCTGATAGATCTAAAGGGTTTAGATTTTATAATACTGATGCTAAGACTATTGAAGAATCTATTCATGTTAGATTTGATGATAAGCTTGACTCTGACCAGTCAAAGCTAGTTGAAAAGTTTGCAGATTTAAGCATTAATGTTTCTGACAAAGGCAAAGCTCCAGAGGAAGTTGAGCCAGAGGAAGATGAACCAGAGGAAGAAGCTGGTCCCTCTAACTCACAAACTCTGAAGAAGAGCAGAATCACTGCAGCTCACCCTAAGGAATTGATTCTAGGCAACAAAGACGAACCAGTCAGAACCAGATCTGCCTTCAGACCCTCTGAAGAGACCTTGCTGAGTCTGAAAGGATTGGTGTCCTTAATTGAACCCAAGTCCATAGATGAAGCTCTTCAGGACAAGGATTGGATTCTGGCCATGGAAGAAGAATTGAATCAATTTTCCAAGAACGATGTTTGGAGCTTAGTGAAGAAGCCTGAGAGTGTCCATGTTATTGGAACGAAATGGGTATTCAGAAACAAGCTGAATGAGAAAGGAGATGTAGTCAGAAATAAGGCAAGGCTAGTTGCTCAAGGCTACAGCCAGCAGGAAGGAATAGACTACACTGAAACATTTGCTCCAGTAGCAAGACTGGAAGCAATCAAACTGTTGATCTCTTTCTCAGTAAATCACAACATAGTTCTACATCAGATGGACGTAAAGAGTGCCTTCCTAAATGGTTATATCTTAGAGGAAGTCTATGTTCATCAACCCCCAGGTTTTGAAGATGAAGAGAAACCAGACCATGTGTTCAAATTGAAGAAATCACTCTACGGTCTGAAGCAAGCTCCCAGAGCATGGTATGAGAGACTTAGCTCATTCCTTCTGGAGAATGAGTTTGTAAGGGGTAAAGTAGATACAACTCTTTTTTGCAAGACTTATAAAGATGATATCTTAATTGTGCAAATTTATGTTGATGATATTATATTTGGTTCTGCTAATCAATCTCTATGCAAAGAATTTTCTGAGATGATGCAGGCTGAATTTGAGATGAGTATGATGGGAGAATTAAAGTACTTTCTGGGAATACAAGTTGATCAAACACCAGAAGGAACATATATCCATCAGAGCAAGTACACTAAAGAACTTCTGAAGAAGTTCAATATGCTGGAATCTACAGTGGCCAAGACTCCAATGCATCCAACATGCATTCTGGAGAAAGAAGATATAAGTGGTAAAGTATGTCAGAAGCTCTATCGTGGCATGATAGGTTCACTTCTATACTTAACTGCATCTAGGCCAGACATATTATTTAGTGTTCACTTATGTGCTCGCTTCCAATCAGATCCAAGGGAAACCCACTTAATTGCTGTTAAGAGGATCCTAAGGTATCTGAAAGGCACCACTAACCTTGGCTTGATGTATAAGAAAACATCAGAGTATAAGCTTTCAGGTTATTGTGATGCTGATTAT
Source organism: Lotus japonicus (assembly GCF_012489685.1). Classification (NCBI taxonomy): domain Eukaryota; kingdom Viridiplantae; phylum Streptophyta; class Magnoliopsida; order Fabales; family Fabaceae; genus Lotus; species Lotus japonicus. The sequence goes on from NC_080042.1 coordinate 10,038,419, forward strand.
GCTGGAGATAGAACAGAGAGAAAAAGTACTTCCGGAAATTGTCAATTTCTGGGAAGCAATCTAGTCTCATGGGCAAGCAAGAGGCAATCAACCATTGCACTATCAACTGCAGAGGCAGAATATATCTCAGCAGCAATATGCAGCACTCAGATGCTCTGGATGAAACATCAGCTGGAGGATTATCAGATCCTTGAGAGCAATATCCCAATCTATTGTGATAACACTGCTGCAATCTCATTGAGTAAGAATCCTATCCTACATTCAAGGGCAAAGCACATTGAGGTAAAGTATCACTTTATTAGAGATTATGTACAGAAGGGCGTACTTCTTCTGAAGTTTGTTGATACTGACCATCAATGGGCAGATATCTTTACAAAGCCCTTAGCTGAGGATAGATTTAATTTTATTCTGAAAAATCTAAACATGGACTTTTGTCCAGAGTGAAGATGGATCAGAACCTCTGACTATGATACTTCTTGATCAGAAGATGTCTAGTCCAGAAGGTAACTCAATCAGAGTGTGTGTGCCCACTGGTACTGACTCTGAAGCTGAGACAACAACACGTGTGTCAGAATTTCTGATGCATAGTTCCTTGTGCCCGTGTGACAGTCTGTTATGATTGCGTGTAGATATGCTTATCTCCTGTGTGTGATTTGTGTATTTTACTGTTACTATCTATCTTTAATTTTCAGCCGTTGATCTTAAAGTGCTTTTTGAATCAACAACGGTTATTTGATAAAACCCACTATACACACACGTTCTCTTTCACTTCCGGTTTTCACTCTCGCTCTCTCTGCTTTTCCAAAACCGCCTTTTTCTCGATTTCTCTCTCGATTTCTCTTCATCTTTCAACCTTCATCTTCTACCTCAAACCTTCAACCTCTTCAAAATGGTAAGACAAACCAGAAGATCTAATGCAGATGCACCTCAGTTCCCTCACATGGTAGTTGGTCTAGCAACGGGTCAAAGGGGCTCTGAGAACCCGGCACAAGAACAAGTTCAAGCTCAAGAGCAGATTGTTCCAATTGCAGAACGGGGCTGTGCCGTTCACTGCGTATTTGCTCCTGAGGAACTTCAAGTCCTGGCAGAATGGAGATTCGACCTCGACAACCTGGCTGCAAATGGGTATGATCTTCGTCCTGAAGTCCAAGCTCAAGGTTGGGGAAACTACTTCAACCGACTTCGAGGACCGGTGTATGAGAAACTGGTAAAGGAATTCTGGAAGCACGCAGACTGCGATGATACTCAGGTGGTCTCTCACATTCTTGGCAGAAAGATCATCATCACGGAGAAGTCATTCGTGAATCTGCTAGGTGCAGACACTGCTTATGGGTATCGGTTCCAATTCACTGAGTCGAAGCTGAAACCCAGCACCAAAGACAAAACCAACCAGGCCCTGTACACCACTTACAAACCGGGCAAGACGAGTTACAAGGTGATGGACCTTCACCCCAAACTCAGGATCTGGCACAAGATCCTGCTCAACTGCATAAACCAGAGACCGAAGGGCAGTTCCCCAGACTACATCAACTTCAACCAGAAGGCGATGTTGTTCTTCATCCAAGACAAGAGGAAGATCTGCCTTCCCTACTTCCTGTTCTCCTACTTGAAGGAATGTATCCGGAAGTCTAGGACTTCTGCCTCCATCAAGTCAGCAATCAAGTATATCCCCTTTGGGAGACTGTTGTCTGATCTCTTGATTGAGAGTGGCCTCATTCAAGATCTGATCAATGCTGGTTGCACAGAGGATTTGAGCACCATTGTCAGTGATGTCTTCACTGCAAATTCTCTGAAGAAGATGGGTTTGGTCCAGAAGAAGATTGCTCCTGCTCATGAAGACACATTTCTAAGATCAGAAGCAGAAGGATGCCTCTGAATGACTACCCTCTGTGGACTCAAGCAGACAATCCTGACGCCATCAGATGCTATGTTGAAGACCTAAGGGCTCAAGGATTCGAAATTGATCTTGATGAATTCTTCAGCAGACTGCCGCCAGCTCCAGAGTTTCCTTCTCCTCCCAAGAAGAAAGCTCAGAGGAAGATGGTTCTGGAAGAATCCTCAGAGGAATCTGATGTCCCTCTGGTTAAGAAGACGAAGAGAAAGCCTGATGATGGTGATGACAGTGATAGTGAGGATGGTCCTCCAAAGAAGAAGAAGAAGAAGGTCAGAATCGTGGTGAAGCCTACTCGGGTGGAACCAGCTGCTGAAGTGGTCAGAAGGACTGAACCTCCTGCCAGAGTGACTCGATCATCAGCACATTCAAGTAAGCCTGCACTTGCTTCTGATGATGATTTGAATTTATTTGATGCACTCCTATTTCTGCTATGCTCAAACACTCCTCCAATCCCCTCACTCCTATTCCTGAATCCCAGCCAGCCGCACAAACCACCACTCCACCACATTCCCCAAGATCTTCCTTCTTTCAACCTTCTCCTACTGAAGCACCTCTCTGGAATTTGCTTCAGAACCAACCCTCTAGGTCAGAAGAACCAACCTCTCTCCTCACCATTCCGTACGACCCATTACCTTCTGAACCAATCATCCATGAACCACCCGAGCCAAACCAAACAGAACCACAACCCAGAACGTCTGATCACTCTGCTCCCAGAGCATCAGCACGTCCTACTGCTAGAACCACGGATACAGACTCTTCAACAGCCTTTACACCTGTATCCTTCCCAACCAATGTTGCTGATTCTTCTCCCTCCAATAACTCTGAATCCATTCGAAAATTCATGGAGGTTAGAAAAGAAAAGGTGTCTACCTTGGAAGAATATTACCTAACTTGTCCAAGCCCTAGGAGATATCCTGGCCCTAGACCTGAACGTCTAGTAGACCTAGATGAACCTATCTTGGCTAATCCTTTACAAGAGGCAGACCCCTTGGTTCAACAAGCTCACCATGTCCCTGACCAACAAGAGCCTATTCAACCAGAACCTGAACCCGAACATTCAGTGTCTAACCAATCCTCGGTTAGATCACCTCATCCTCTGGTTGAAACTTCAAACCCTCACCTTGGAACCTCTGAACCCAATGTTCCCATGATTAACATTGGTTCTCCACAAGGTGTCTCTGAAGCTCATAGCAGCAATCACCCAGCCTCTCCTGAAACCAACCTCTCCATAATTCCCTATACTCACCTTCAACCCACATCTCTCTCTGAGTGCATCAATATTTTCTATCATGAAGCCTCCTTGAGGCTCCGCAATGTGCACGGTCAGACTGACCTCAGTGAGAATGCTGAAAGTGTGGGCTGATGAGTGGAACAATCTGAGCACTTGGCTAGTGGCTCAAGTTCCAATTATGATGCAGCTCCTGCATGCAGAGGGAAGTCAGAGCATTGAGGCTGCAAAGCAAAGGTTTGCTCGAAGGGTGGCTCTTCATGAACAAGAACAGAGAAATAAGCTTCTTGAAGCTATTGAAGAAGCCAAGAGAAAGAAAGAACAAGCAGAAAGAAGCTGCACGTCAGGCAGCAGCTCAAGCTGAACAAGCCAGACTTGAGGCAGAGCGACTTGAAGCTGAGGCTGAAGCTCTTAGATGCCAAGCACTTGCACCAGTTGTGTTTACTCCTGCTGCTTCTGCTTCCATTCCAGATCCTCAAGCTGCTCAGAATGTTCCATCCAGTTCTACTCAGCCAAGCTCATCCAGACTCGACATCATGGAACAATGTCTTGACACTCATGAATCCATGCTGATTGAGATGAAGCACATGATGATGGAACTTCTGCGACGCACTGACAAACCTTCGTTTTAGGATCTCTTCTTTTTTTCTTCTTTTTCGTTAACTTTGTTTTCCTTTTGTTAAACTCTGTTTCCTTTTTAATTTGTTCGTTTGTGATTATATATGCATATCTATATACTTGTGTCACATATGTTTGCTAAACTCGTTTTATTCATAATCTTTTTGTGTTTACATCATACATTACTTCCCTATAAAGTCTAGAATGGAGGATCTCTCCTCATTCTTCTGCACTCCTGGCGCTGCTCTGACCTATCTTTCTCCAGACGCTCCAGTACATGCTGGATGTTGTTGAGCCTGACCTTTAGCTCATCCCTCTCCAGACTCTCTTCTGAAGTCTTGCATTTCTCTTCCAAGATTTCTTTTTCTTCCAGCAGCTTGAGTTCAAGCCGGCTGAGTTCTTGCACCTCCTCCACGAAGGCAAGAAATTCCTTCAGGTCTCTCTCCAACTCTGGACGCAGGTCCTCTTCCAGCAGTGTCCGTGTTAGCTCCGAGATGGTCGTTGTACCCTCTGGATGCCTGATGTTCAGGAACAAGTCCTCTTCAAAGGCCTTCTTCCTCAGCTCTTCTAGTGCTACGTTGTATGATGCCATTCTTTTTTACTGAAAATTGTTCGAGGTGTGAAGCTTACCTTTCTCTCCAACGCTTTTTATAGGCTTCACTTTCTCTCTGCAAGTTAATGCTCCTACAGTTCTCGAGGTTAAGTTCTTGGTAACTGACCCTTCTATTTACTCCCTTGACCCGTGGTAAACGTTCATCCTTGCATTAACTCTTTTATTTATTTCGCCTAACTCTGATTCTACTCGTTTTCGTTCTCTTTAAACTTAGACCTTCTCTAAGGGGGAGTACCTTGTAACTTCAAGCTAAGTTTTTCACACCCAGGCTTTTTGCTTATGACAAAAAGGGGGAGTAAACCCAGTTTTTGATGTGTAAGATGTGTTAGTGTGATTTATTTTTCTTTTGGAGATTTTAAGAGTTCCACCTTCATGACCATAGATGTGTCACTGGGCAAATACAAGGAATACATTTCACTTCTTCTGAAGTGATTTAAGTTGACTCTGATACCCAAGACTCTATACCTTGTCCATGACTCTGATCACTTATGCGCTCTGATTATTCGTTTTCATCTATGTCATAAGTTTTTCACTCTGAACTCTTACATCATTTAGCTCAGAATCTAGACTTTACTAACTTTTTCATCAAGTATTAGATTCAGGGGGGCTAAGCTCAGAATCAAGCAGTGACTTGAATTCAGAATGAGCAAGAATAAACTATTCACATCAGGATAGTCTTATTCTATATCTCTAAACTCTGAGTGAATTCAGTTTAATGTTTAAGAATTGTTCATCAAAAATCCTAGTTTTGTCATCATCAAAAAGGGGAGATTGTAAGATCAAGTTTTGATCGAGTAGTACAACTCTATGTTTTGATGATTACAAGTTAACCTTTTGATATGAACAATTGTGGTACTCTAACGTGTTTTTCTGAGTGTGCTATTTACAGGCTCTGACCTCAACTCAATCTCACACAAAATCAGAAGCACTGTGTATAAAGAGTAACCCAAGCAACGCTTTCGCATTCACCATGTTCAGTATGAACAGTGGAAAAGCTTCAGAAGTTCTGAAGCTATACAAACTCTGATGTGGACTCAGTCGCTAGAAGCTCTGAAGATCCAGAAGTTCTGATAACCAAGAAACACTGAAGGTCAGATGTTCTGATGGTGTAGAAGACTCTGAAGATCCAGAAGCTGAATAGTGGAAACTCTGAAGTCCAGAAGCAAGAAACTCTGAAGGCCATGTTCTTCCCTCTGAGTTCAGAATCAGAAGATACAATGGTCAGAGGATCTGTGCTTTCCCTCTGACTCTGATCAACCGGCTTCACAAGTTCCAATATGAAGTATTCCCCTGATCAGAAGTCTCCTAGGTTAAAAGGTCAAGTCGCTATCCAAGTACAAAAGCAAGTGTACCTTCCTGACGACCTACCTAACGTTCTCAGCCACAGCAGAAGCTGGATTTTCCAGAACTGCCCTCCAACGGTAGCATTTCCCATGCAACGCTCAACCCTAAT
>NC_080042.1:10049324-10051824 GCF_012489685.1 Lotus japonicus
GAGTGTTGAGATTTCCTAGCTTTTCACGTGAAACTTGGCCAATTTCACGTGGAATGTTGAGTTTTCCAAGCTTTCCACGTGAAACTTGGCCGATTTCACGTGGAATGTTGAGATTTCCTAGATTTCCACGTGAAACCTGAGCTATTTCACGTGGAAACTTGAGTTTGTCTAGCTTTCCACGTGAAACTTTGCAATTTTCACCTGAAAACTTGACTTTGCCTAGCTATCCACGTGAAACCTTGACTATTTCACGTGGAATCCTGAGTTTGCCTAGCTTTCCACATGGACCTTGGCAATTTCACGTGGAATCCGGAGATTTCCAAGCTTTGCACGTGAAACCTTGGCAATTTCACTTGGAATGTTGAGATTTCCTAGCTTTCCACGTGAAACCTTGGCTATTTCACGTGGAATCCTGAGATTTCCAAGCTATCCACGTGAAACCTTGGTAGTTTGACGTGGAATGTTGAGATTTCCTTCCTTACCACGTGAAACCATGGCCATTTCACTTGGAAACTTGAGTTTTCCTAGCTTTCCACGTGAAACCTTGGCCATTTCACGTGGAAACTTGAGCTTTACTAACTTTCATCAAGAAAACTAGAGTTTATATAGGTTTCATCGTGAAATTTGGGTAATTTCACATGGTAACTTGTGTATTCCGAAGGGAACTCGTGAATTTCAAGAGTAATGTGTACTCAAAAGCCTGTGTGAGGATCGACGAATGCCCGACCGACAGGTTGAAGCTCACGAATTTGAGCTCGAACATGCCGGAGTCAAGCAAAAGCTTCACCAAACCCTAAGAACACAATGTTTGTGTGCAACTATTGGGTGTGATAAGTCACAAATCGTGACTGGGTTGTCGTTTACCCTTCTTGAGAAATCTCGGTCGGGACGCAATTTTTGATCAGGACGTGAGTTTTGAGTGATTTGATCCGTTTAATCACTCATTTGCCATGGAACGAGGTGAAAAGCTAGCCCAAACAGCTCAGGGGGGCATTCCATAGCATCTCTGAAAATTCCACGTTGGGCTGATTTTTCACCTGTATGCTCCCCCCTACTATAGGAAAACGCAACAATTCCACACTTGTACAAGATGGTACCCTTTTTTTGACGAGACATAAATTAGTTTGGTGATGATGACCCTAGTTTAGTAGTGTTTTTAGGGTTATTTCTTTCTTTGTTTTGAGTCTTTTTGTTGAGTCTCTGTAGTGTTTCATCTATTCTCATGCATTTTTATCTTTCTTTGAGTCTTTACTTCGTTTTGGTAATTTTGTAGTTTTATAGGGAGTTTTCTTGCATTTTAAGTAAGTTTAGGACTTGCATGGTTTTATTGTGTTAATTGAAGGATCTCTTGTGCTAATAAGCTCTTTGAGCTTCTGGAAATTTCCTTGGCTTGTTGGTTAAGTTTGCATATCAGAAACTGAAGGAGAAGGAAGGCCAAGAAGCATGGAATTGAAGGAGGGGTTAAAGAGGCTTGAAGAGGAGTTACAAAGAAGCTAAAAAGTCTTTCCAGCGAGCTTGGAGCGCCTAGGCGCTGGGAATTGGCGCCTAGGCGCTGGGAACCTTCCAGAGAGCATGTTTTCAGCTGGAATTGGCGCTCAGGCGCTCTGAATTGGCGCCTGAGCGCCCAGACTCGCCTGTTTTGCCTATAAATTGGTTTTTAGACATTTCTCTTGGGACCTTTTGTCATTTTATCATATTTTCATAAGTTAGAAGAGAGGGTTTGAGTTCTGGAGCTTGAGGAGCTTTCTCTAAGCCCTAGGTTTCAGGTTTCATCTTTATCTTCTTGTATGGATTATATAGCCATGCTTGGCTAAATCCCTTTTGCTTTGGGTTCTTTGTAAGACTTATGATGTTTTAATTATAATTCCTATTTCTATTCATGATTCCTCTGAGTAAACCCTTGAATCCCATATCCATGCTTTATGTTTCAAGTTAGAACATGTGCTAGATTTTTACTTTTCTATAATAGAACGGAAGTTTGTTATAGATTAGGGACTTGTTGTGGGATTACCTCTTCTATACTTGCTACTAGGAATAGAGGAAGGGTTGGGTTTGTTGGCCTGAATTGCATGCTTAATGCCTTTAGCAAATGTTTAGGTTATCAAGGAATTGTGCCTATCTTTTGGCTTGAGAGGATTGTCTATGCGAGACATCGATAGATGATTGATTAGGCTAGAACATCAAGGAGAGACTCAGAGTTTTGTGGATAGAATAGGTTGATTAGAACTGAATTAGTCAAGCAAGAACCCGAGGCATGCTCACCATTGTTCTCACACACTTATATTTCAACTGCTTGTTAATTAGTCACCTAAACAATCAACCTTAAAACTGAATTTTACTCGCTTTCTTACCGTGAACTCGAGGCTTAAACTGAATTCACATTCCAATTCCCTGTGGTTCGATAAATTAAAACCGGGTAGATTCTGTTCACTTGCGAATTTACCAACAGGTGACCTAGAGGTCGTATTTGGACGTGATTGTTTGCAGGCATGCTTATAAT